>NC_141021.1:4337500-4400000 GCF_052040795.2 Danio rerio | reverse complement strand
GATGGTCCAGGATCAACATTAGTGAATTCATATTCTTGATGGTCCAGGATCAACATTAGTGATTTTTCAGTCTTGATGGTCCAGGATCAACATTAGTGAATTCATATTCTTGATGGTCCAGGATCAACATTAGTGAATTTTCAGTCTTATTGGTCCAGGATCAACATTAGTGAAGTTTCAGTCTTGATGGTCCAGGATCAACATTAGTGAATGTTCAGTTTTAATGGTCCAGGATCAACATTAGTGAGTTCATATTTTTGATGGTCCAGGATCAACATTAATGAATTTATATTCTTGATGGTCCAGGATCAACATTAGTGAATTTTCAGTCTTGATGGTCCAGGATCAACATTAGTGAATTTTCAGTTTTGATGGTCCAGGATCAACATTAGTGAATTTATATTCTTGATGGTCCAGGATCAACATTAGTGAAGTTTCAGTCTTGATGGTCCAGGATCAACATTAGTGAATTCATATTCTTGATGGTCCAGGATCAACATTAGTGAATTTTCAGTCCTGATGGTCCAGGATCAACATTTGTGAATTTTCAGTCTTGATGGTCCAGGATCAACATTAGTGAATTTTCGGTCTTGATGGTCCAGGATCAACATTAGTGAATTAAGAATCTTGATGGTTCAGGATCAACATTAGTGAAGTTTCAGTCTTGATGGTCCAGGATCAACATTAGTGAAGTTTCAGTCATGATGGTCCAGGATCAACATTAGTGAATATATATTCTTGATGGTCCAGGATCAACATTAGTGAAGTTTCAGTCTTGATGGTCCAGGATCAACATTAGTGAAGTTTCAGTCTTGATGGTCCTGGATAAACATTAGTGAAGTTTCAGTCTTGATGGTCCAGGATCAACATTAGTGAATTTTCAGTTTTAATGGTCCAGGATTAACATTAGTAAATTAAAAAATTTACTGGTCCAGGATCAACATTAGTGAAGTTTCAGTCTTGATGGTCCAGGATCAACATTAGTGAATTTTCAGTCTTGATGGTCCAGGATCAACATTAGTGAATTTTCAGTCTTGATGGTCCAGGATCAACATTAGTGAATTTTCAGTCTTGATGGTCCAGGATCAACATTAGTGAATTAAGAATCTTGATGGTCCAGGATCAACATTAGTAAATTAAAAAATTTGATGGTCCAGGATCAACATTAGTGAATTTATATTCTTCATGGTCCAGGATCAACATTAATGAATTTTAAGTATTGGTGGTCCAGGATCAACATTAGTGAAGTTTCAGTCTTCATGGTCCAGGATCAACATTAGTGAATTTATATTCTTGATGGTCCAGGATCAACATTAGTGAATTTTCAGTCTTGATGGTCCAGGATCAACATTAGTGAATTTCAAGTTTTGATGGTCCAGGATCAACATTAGTGAATTCATATTCTTGATGGTCCAGGATCAACATTAGTGAATTTTAAGTATTGGTGGTCCAGGATCAACAATAGTGAATTTTCAGTCTTGATGGTCCAGGATCAACATTAGTGAATTTTCAGTCTTGATGGTCCAGGATCAACATTAGTGAATTAAGAATCTTGATGGTCCAGGATCAACATTAGTAAATTAAAAAATTTCATGGTCCAGGATCAACATTAGTAAATTAAAAAAATTTGATGGTCCAGGATCAACATTAGTGAAGTTTCAGTCTTGATGGTCCAGGATCAACATTAGTAAATTAAAAAATTTCCTGGTCCAGGATCAACATTAGTGAATTCATATTCTTGATGGTCCAGGATCAACATTAGTGAATTTTCAGTTTTGATGGTCCAGGATCAACATTAGTGAATTTATATTCTTGATGGTCCAGGATCAACATTAGTGAATTTTCAGTCTTGATGGTCCAGGATCAACATTAGTGAAGTTTCAGTCTTGATGGTCCAGGATCAACATTAGTGAATTTATATTCTTGATGGTCCAAGATCAACATTAGTGAATTTTCAGTCTTGATGGTCCAGCATTAACATTAGTGAATTAAAAAATTTGATGGTCCAGGATCAACATTAGTGAATTCATGATCTTAATGGTCCAGGATTAACATTAGTGAATTAAAAAATTTGATGGTCCAGGATCAACATTAGTGAATTCATGATCTTAATGGTCCAGGATCAACATTAGTGAATTCATATTCTTGATGGTCCAGGATCAACATTAGTGAATTTTCAGTTTTGATGGTCCAGGATCAACATTAGTGAGTTTAAAATCTTGATGGTCCAGGATCAACATTACTGATTTTTCAGTCTTGATGGTCCAGGATCAACATTAGTAAATTTTCAGTCTTAATGGTCCAGGATCAACAATAGTGAATTTTCAGTTTTGATGGTCCAGGATCAACATTAGTGAAGTTTCAGTCTTCATGGTCCAGGATCAACATTAGTGAATTTTCAGTTTGATGGTCCAGGATCAACATTAGTGAAGTTTCAGTCTTAATGGTCCAGGATCAACATTAGTGAATTTTCAGTCTTGATGGTCCAGGATCAACATTAGTGAAGTTTCAGTCTTGATGGTCCAGGATCAACATTAGTGAATTTATATTCTTGATGGTCCAGGATCAACACTAGTGAATTTTCAGTCTTGATGGTCCAGGATCAACATTAGTGAATTCATGATCTTAATGGTCCAGGATCAAAATTAGTGAATTCATATTCTTGATGGTCCAGGATCAACATTAGTAAATTAAAAAAATTGATGGTCCAGGATCAACATTAGTGAATTTTAAGTATTGGTGGTCCAGGATCAACATTAGTGAAGTTTCAGTCTTGATGGTCCAGGATCAACATTAGTGAAGTTTAAGTATTGGTGGTCCAGGATCAACATTAGTGAGTTTAAAATCTTGATGGTCCAGGATCAACATTACTGATTTTTCAGTCTTGATGGTCCAGGATCAACATTAGTGAAGTTTCAGTCTTAATGGTCCAGGATCAACATTAGTGAATTCATATTCTTGATGGTCCAGGATCAACATTAGTGATTTTTCAGTCTTGATGGCCCAGGATCAACATTAGTGAATTCATATTCTTGATGGTCCAGGATCAACATTAGTGATTTTTCAGTCTTGATGGTCCAGGATCAACATTAGTGAATTTTCAGTTTTGATGGTCCAGGATCAACATTAGTGAATTCATATTCTTGATGGTCCAGGATCAACATTAGTGAAGTTTCAGTCTTCATGGTCCAGGATCAACATTAGTGAATTTTCAGTTTTGATGGTCCAGGATCAACATTAGTGAATTTATATTCTTGATGGTCCAGGATCAACATTAGTGAAGTTTCAGTCTTGATGGTCCAGGATCAACATTAGTGAAGTTTCAGTCTTGATGGTCCAGGATCAACATTTGTGAATTCATGATCTTAATGGTCCAGGATCAACATTATTGAATTCATATTCTTGATGGTCCAGGATCAACATTAGTGAATTTATATTCTTGATGGTCCAGGATCAACATTAGTGAATTTTCAGTCTTAATGGTCCAGGATCAACATTAGAGAATTAAGAATCTTGATGGTCCAGGATCAACATTAGTAAATTAAAAAATTTCATGGCCCAGGATCAACATTAGTGAATTTTCAGTTTTGATGGTCCAGGATCAACATTAGTGAATTTTCAGTCTTAATGGTCCAGGATCAACATTAGAGAATTAAGAATCTTGATGGTCCAGGATCAACATTAGTAAATTAAAAAATTTCATGGCCCAGGATCAACATTAGTAAATTTTCAGTCTTGATGGTCCAGGATCAACATTAGTGAATGTTCAGTTTTGATGGTCCAGGATCAACATTAGTGAATTTTCAGTCTTGATGGTCCAGGATCAACATTAGTGAAGTTTCAGTCTTGATGGTCCAGGATCAACATTAGTGAATTCATATTCTTGATGGTCCAGGATCAACATTAGTGAATTTTCAGTCCTGATGGTCCAGGATCAACATTAGTGAATTTTCAGTCTTAATGGTCCAGTATCAACATTAGTGAAGTTTCAGTCTTGATGGTCCAGGATCAACATTAGTGAATTCATATCCTTGATGGTCCAGGATCAACATTAGTGAATTTTCAGTTTTGATGGTCCAGGATCAACATTAGTGAATTTTAAGTATTGCTGGTCCAGGATCAACATTATTGAATTCATATTCTTGATGGTCCAGGATCAACATTAGTGAATTTTCAGTCTTGATGGTCCAGGATCAACATTAGTGAATTTTTAGTCTTAATGGTCCAGGATCAACATTAGAGAATTAAGAATCTTGATGGTCCAGGATCAACATTAGTAAATTAAAAAATTTCATGGTCCAGGATCAACATTAGTGAAGTTTCAGTCTTGATGGTCCAGGATCAACATTAGTGAATTTTCAGTTTTAATGGTCCAGGATCAACATTAGTGAATTTATATTCTTGATGGTCCAGGATCAACATTAGTGAGTTTAAAATCTTTATGGTTCAGGATCAACATTAGTAAATTTTCAGTCTTGATGGTCCAGGATCAACATTAGTGAATGTTCAGTTTTGATGGTCCAGGATCAACATTAGTGAATTTTCAGTCTTGATGGTCCAGGATCAACATTAGTGAAGTTTCAGTCTTGATGGTCCAGGATCAACATTAGTGAATGTTCAGTTTTGATGGTCCAGGATCAACATTAGTGAATGTTCAGTTTTGATGGTCCAGGATCAACATAAGTGAATTCATATCCTTGATGGTCCAGGATCAACATTGTTGAACTTATATTCTTGATGGTCCAGGATCAACATTAGTGAATTTTAAGTATTGCTGGTCCAGGATCAACATTAGTAAATTAAAAAAATTCCTGGTCCAACATCAACATTACTGAATGTTCATTTTTGATGGTCCAGGATCAACATTAGTGAATTCATATTCTTGATGGTCCAGGATCAACATTAGTGATTTTTCAGTCTTGATGGTCCAGGATCAACATTAGTGAATTCATATTCTTGATGGTCCAGGATCAACATTAGTGAATTTTCAGTCTTAATGGTCCAGGATCAACATTAGTGAAGTTTCAGTCTTGATGGTCCAGTATCAACATTAGTGAAGTTTCAGTCTTGATGGTCCAGGATCAACATTAGTGAATGTTCAGTTTTGATGGTCCAGGATCAACATTAGTGAATTTATATTCTTGATGGTCCAGGATCAACATTAGTGAATTTTCAGTCTTGATGGTCCAGGATCAACATTAGTGAATTTTCAGTTTTGATGGTCCAGGATCAACATTAGTGAATTTATATTCTTAATGGTCCAGGATCAACATTAGTGAAGTTTCAGTCTTGATGGTCCAGGATCAACATTAGTGAATTCATATTCTTGATGGTCCTGGATCAACATTAGTGAAGTTTCAGTCTTGATGGTCCAGGATCAACATTAGTGAATTCATATTCTTGATGGTCCTGGATCAACATTAGTGAATTTTCAGTCCTGATGGTCCAGGATCAACATTTGTGAATTTTCAGTCTTGATGGTCCAGGATCAACATTAGTGAATTTTCAGTCCTGATGGTCCAGGATCAACATTTGTGAATTTTCAGTCCTGATGGTCCAGGATCAACATTAGTGAAGTTTCAGTCTTGATGGTCCAGGATCAACATTAGTGAATTTTCAGTTTTGATGGTCCAGGAGCAACATTAGTGAAGTTTCAGTCATGATGGTCCAGGATCAACATTAGTGAATTTATATTCTTGATGGTCCAGGATCAACATTAGTGAATTTTCAGTCTTGATGGTCCAGGATTAGCATTAGTGAATTAAAAAATTTGATGGTCCAGGATCAACATTAGTGAATTCATGATCTTAATGGTCCAGGATCAACATTAGTGAATTCATATTCTTGATGGTCCAGGATCAACATTAGTGAATGTTCAGTTTTGATGGTCCAGGATCAACATTAGTGAATTTATATTCTTGATGGTCCAGGATCAACATTAATGAATTTTCAGTCTTGATGGTCCAGGATCAACATTAGTGAAGTTTCAGTCTTGATGGTCCAGGATCAACATTAGTGAATTTTCAGTTTTGATGGTCCAGGATCAACATTAGTGAATTTATATTCTTAATGGTCCAGGATCAACATTAGTGAAGTTTCAGTCTTGATGGTCCAGGATCAACATTAGTGAATTCATATTCTTGATGGTCCTGGATCAACATTAGTGAAGTTTCAGTCTTGATGGTCCAGGATCAACATTAGTGAATTCATATTCTTGATGGTCCTGGATCAACATTAGTGAATTTTCAGTCCTGATGGTCCAGGATCAACATTTGTGAATTTTCAGTCTTGATGGTCCAGGATCAACATTAGTGAATTTTCGGTCTTGATGGTCCAGGATCAACATTAGTGAATTAAGAATCTAGATGGTTCAGGATCAACATTAGTGAAGTTTCAGTCTTGATGGTCCAGGATCAACATTAGTGAATTTTCAGTTTTGATGGTCCAGGAGCAACATTAGTGAAGTTTCAGTCATGATGGTCCAGGATCAACATTAGTGAATTTATATTCTTGATGGTCCAGGATCAACATTAGTGAATTTTCAGTCTTGATGGTCCAGGATTAACATTAGTGAATTAAAAAAATTGATGGTCCAGGATCAACATTAGTGAATTCATGATCTTAATGGTCCAGGATCAACATTAGTGAATTCATATTCTTGATGGTCCAGGATCAACATTAGTGAATTTTCAGTTTTGATGGTCCAGGATCAACAATAGTAAATTTTCAGTCTTAATGGTCCAGGATCAACAATAGTGAATTTTCAGTTTGATGGTCCAGGATCAACATTAGTGAATTTATATTCTTGATGGTCCAGGATCAACATTAGTGAAGTTTCAGTCTTAATGGTCCAGGATCAACATTAGTGAATTTTCAGTCTTGATGGTCCAGGATCAACATTAGTGAAGTTTCAGTCTTGATGGTCCAGGATCAACATTAGTGAATTTATATTCTTGATGGTCCAGGATCAACACTAGTGAATTTTCAGTCTTGATGGTCCAGGATCAACATTAGTGAATAAAAAAAATTGATGGTCCAGGATCAACATTAGTGAATTCATGATCTTAATGGTCCAGGATCAAAATTAGTGAATTCATATTCTTGATGGTCCAGGATCAACACTAGTGAATTTTCAGTCTTGATGGTCCAGGATCAACATTAGTAAATTAAAAAAATTGATGGTCCAGGATCAACATTAGTGAATTTTAAGTATTGGTGGTCCAGGATCAACATTAGTGAAGTTTCAGTCTTGATGGTCCAGGATCAACATTAGTGAAGTTTAAGTATTGGTGGTCCAGGATCAACATTAGTGAAGTTTCAGTCTTGATGGTCCAGGATCAACATTAGTGAATTTATATTCTTGATGGTCCAGGATCAACATTAGTGAGTTTAAAATCTTGATGGTCCAGGATCAACATTACTGATTTTTCAGTCTTGATGGTCCAGGATCAACATTAGTGAATTTTCAGTTTTGATGGTCCAGGATCAACATTAGTGAATTCATATTCTTGATGGTCCAGGATCAACATTAGTGATTTTTCAGTCTTGATGGTCCAGGATCAACATTAGTGAAGTTTCAGTCTTCATGGTCCAGGATCAACATTAGTGAATTTTCAGTTTTGATGGTCCAGGATCAACATTAGTGAATTTATATTCTTGATGGTCCAGGATCAACATTAGTGAAGTTTCAGTCTTAATGGTCCAGGATCAACATTAGTGAATTTTCAGTTTTGATGGTCCAGGATCAACATTAGTGAATTCATATTCTTGATGGTCCAGGATCAACATTAGTGATTTTTCAGTCTTGATGGTCCAGGATCAACATTAGTGAATTTTCAGTTTTGATGGTCCAGGATCAACATTAGTGAATTCATATTCTTGATGGTCCAGGATCAACATTAGTGAAGTTTCAGTCTTCATGGTCCAGGATCAACATTAGTGAATTTTCAGTTTTGATGGTCCAGGATCAACATTAGTGAATTTATATTCTTGATGGTCCAGGATCAACAATAGTGAAGTTTCAGTCTTGATGGTCCAGGATCAACATTAGTGAAGTTTCAGTCTTGATGGTCCAGGATCAACATTAGTGAATTTATATTCTTGATGGTCCAGGATCAACATTAGTGAATTTTCAGTCTTAATGGTCCAGGATCAACATTAGAGAATTAAGAATCTTGATGGTCCAGGATCAACATTAGTAAATTAAAAAATTTCATGGCCCAGGATCAACATTAGTGAATTTTCAGTCTTGATGGTCCAGGATCAACATTAGTGAATGTTCAGTTTTGATGGTCCAGGATCAACATTAGTGAATTTTCAGTCTTGATGGTCCAGGATCAACATTAGTGAAGTTTCAGTCTTGATGGTCCAGGATCAACATTAGTGATTTTTCAGTCTTGATGGTCCAGGATCAACATTAGTGAATTCATATTCTTGATGGTCCAGGATCAACATTAGTGAATTTTCAGTCCTGATGGTCCAGGATCAACATTAGTGAATTTTCAGTCTTAATGGTCCAGGATCAACATTAGTGAATGTTCAGTTTTGATGGTCCAGGATCAACATTATTGAATTCATATCCTTGATGGTCCAGGATCAACATTAGTGAATTTTCAGTTTTGATGGTCCAGGATCAACATTAGTGAATTTTAAGTATTGCTGGTCCAGGATCAACATTATTGAATTCATATTCTTGATGGTCCAGGATCAACATTAGTGAAGTTGCAGTCTTGATGGTCCAGGATCAACATTAGTGAATTTTCAGTCTTGATGGTCCAGGATCAACATTATTGAATTCATATTCTTGATGGTCCAGGATCAACATTAGTGAAGTTTCAGTCTTGATGGTCCAGGATCAACATTAGTGAAGTTTCAGTCTTGATGGTCCAGGATCAACATTAGTGAATTTTCAGTTTTAATGGTCCAGGATCAACATTAGTGAATTTATATTCTTGATGGTCCAGGATCAACATTAGTGAGTTTAAAATCTTTATGGTTCAGGATCAACATTAGTAAATTTTCAGTCTTGATGGTCCAGGATCAACATTAGTGAAGTTTCAGTCTTGATGGTCCAGGATCAACATTAGTGAATGTTCAGTTTTGATGGTCCAGGATCAACATTAGTGAATTTTCAGTCTTGATGGTCCAGGATCAACATTAGTGAATGTTCTGTTTTGATGGTCCAGGATCAACATAAGTGAATTCATATCCTTGATGGTCCAGGATCAACATTGTTGAACTTATATTCTTGATGGTCCAGGATCAACATTAGTGAATTTTAAGTATTGCTGGTCCAGGATCAACATTAGTAAATTAAAAAAATTCCTGGTCCAGGATCAACATTACTGAATGTTCATTTTTGATGGTCCAGGATCAACATTAGTGAATTCATATTCTTGATGGTCCAGGATCAACATTAGTGATTTTTCAGTCTTGATGGTCCAGGATCAACATTAGTGAATTCATATTCTTGATGGTCCAGGATCAACATTAGTGAATTTTCAGTCTTAATGGTCCAGGATCAACATTAGTGAAGTTTCAGTCTTGATGGTCCAGTATCAACATTAGTGAAGTTTCAGTCTTGATGGTCCAGGATCAACATTAGTGAATGTTCAGTTTTGATGGTCCAGGATCAACATTAGTGAATTTATATTCTTGATGGTCCAGGATCAACATTAATGAATTTTCAGTCTTGATGGTCCAGGATCAACATTAGTGAAGTTTCAGTCTTGATGGTCCAGGATCAACATTAGTGAATGTTCAGTTTTGATGGTCCAGGATCAACATTAGTGAATTTATATTCTTGATGGTCCAGGATCAACATTAGTGAATTTTCAGTCTTGATGGTCCAGGATCAACATTAGTGAATTTTCAGTTTTGATGGTCCAGGATCAACATTAGTGAATTTATATTCTTAATGGTCCAGGATCAACATTAGTGAAGTTTCAGTCTTGATGGTCCAGGATCAACATTAGTGAATTCATATTCTTGATGGTCCTGGATCAACATTAGTGAAGTTTCAGTCTTGATGGTCCAGGATCAACATTAGTGAATTCATATTCTTGATGGTCCTGGATAAACATTAGTGAATTTTCGGTCCTGATGGTCCAGGATCAACATTTGTGAATTTTCAGTCTTGATGGTCCAGGATCAACATTAGTGAATTTTCGGTCTTGATGGTCCAGGATCAACATTAGTGAATTAAGAATCTTGATGGTTCAGGATCAACATTAGTGAAGTTTCAGTCTTGATGGTCCAGGATCAACATTAGTGAATTTTCAGTTTTGATGGTCCAGGAGCAACATTAGTGAAGTTTCAGTCATGATGGTCCAGGATCAACATTAGTGAATTTTCAGTCTTGATGGTCCAGGATTAACATTAGTGAATTAAAAAATTTGATGGTCCAGGATCAACATTAGTGAATTCATGATCTTAATGGTCCAGGATCAACATTAGTGAATTCATATTCTTGATGGTCCAGGATCAACATTAGTGAATGTTCAGTTTTGATGGTCCAGGATCAACATTAGTGAATTTATATTCTTGATGGTCCAGGATCAACATTAATGAATTTTCAGTCTTGATGGTCCAGGATCAACATTAGTGAAGTTTCAGTCTTGATGGTCCAGGATCAACATTAGTGAATTTTCAGTTTTGATGGTCCAGGATCAACATTAGTGAAGTTTCAGTCTTGATGGTCCAGGATCAACATTAGTGAATTCATATTCTTGATGGTCCTGGATCAACATTAGTGAAGTTTCAGTCTTGATGGTCCAGGATCAACATTAGTGAATTCATATTCTTGATGGTCCTGGATCAACATTAGTGAATTTTCAGTCCTGATGGTCCAGGATCAACATTTGTGAATTTTCAGTCTTGATGGTCCAGGATCAACATTAGTGAATTTTCGGTCTTGATGGTCCAGGATCAACATTAGTGAATTAAGAATCTTGATGGTTCAGGATCAACATTAGTGAAGTTTCAGTCTTGATGGTCCAGGCGCAACATTAGTGAATTTTCAGTTTTGATGGTCCAGGAGCAACATTAGTGAAGTTTCAGTCATGATGGTCCAGGATCAACATTAGTGAATTTATATTCTTGATGGTCCAGGATCAACATTAGTGAATTTTCAGTCTTGATGGTCCAGGATCAACATTAGTGAATTCATGATCTTAATGGTCCAGGATCAACATTAGTGAATTCATATTCTTGATGGTCCAGGATCAACATTAGTGAATTTTCAGTTTTGATGGTCCAGGATCAACATTAGTGAGTTTAAAATCTTGATGGTCCAGGATCAACATTAGTAAATTTTCAGTCTTAATGGTCCAGGATCAACAATAGTGAATTTTCAGTTTTGATGGTCCAGGATCAACATTAGTGAAGTTTCAGTCTTCATGGTCCAGGATCAACATTAGTGAATTTTCAGTTTGATGGTCCAGGATCAACATTAGTGAATTTATATTCTTGATGGTCCAGGATCAACATTAGTGAAGTTTCAGTCTTAATGGTCCAGGATCAACATTAGTGAATTTTCAGTCTTGATGGTCCAGGATCAACATTAGTGAAGTTTCAGTCTTGATGGTCCAGGATCAACATTAGTGAATTTATATTCTTGATGGTCCAGGATCAACACTAGTGAATTTTCAGTCTTGATGGTCCAGGATCAACATTAGTGAATAAAAAAAATTGATGGTCCAGGATCAACATTAGTGAATTCATGATCTTAATGGTCCAGGATCAAAATTAGTGAATTCATATTCTTGATGGTCCAGGATCAACATTAGTAAATTAAAAAAATTGATGGTCCAGGATCAACATTAGTGAATTTTAAGTATTGGTGGTCCAGGATCAACATTAGTGAAGTTTCAGTCTTGATGGTCCAGGATCAACATTAGTGAAGTTTAAGTATTGGTGGTCCAGGATCAACATTAGTGAAGTTTCAGTCTTGATGGTCCAGGATCAACATTAGTGAATTTATATTCTTGATGGTCCAGGATCAACATTAGTGAGTTTAAAATCTTGATGGTCCAGGATCAACATTACTGATTTTTCAGTCTTGATGGTCCAGGATCAACATTAGTGAATTTTCAGTTTTGATGGTCCAGGATCAACATTAGTGAATTCATATTCTTGATGGTCCAGGATCAACATTAGTGATTTTTCAGTCTTGATGGTCCAGGATCAACATTAGTGAAGTTTCAGTCTTCATGGTCCAGGATCAACATTAGTGAATTTTCAGTTTTGATGGTCCAGGATCAACATTAGTGAATTTATATTCTTGATGGTCCAGGATCAACATTAGTGAAGTTTCAGTCTTAATGGTCCAGGATCAACATTAGTGAATTTTCAGTCTTGATGGTCCAGGATCAACATTAGTGAATTTTCAGTTTTGATGGTCCAGGATCAACATTAGTGAATTCATATTCTTGATGGTCCAGGATCAACATTAGTGAATTCATGATCTTAATGGTCCAGGATCAACATTAGTAAATTCATATTCTTGATGGTCCAGGATCAACATTAGTGAATTTTCAGTTTTGATGGTCCAGGATCAACATTAGTGAGTTTAAAATCTTGATGGTCCAGGATCAACATTAGTAAATTTTCAGTCTTAATGGTCCAGGATCAACAATAGTGAATTTTCAGTTTTGATGGTCCAGGATCAACATTAGTGAAGTTTTAGTCTTCATGGTCCAGGATCAACATTAGTGAATTTTCAGTTTGATGGTCCAGGATCAACATTAGTGAATTTATATTCTTGATGGTCCAGGATCAACATTAGTGAAGTTTCAGTCTTAATGGTCCAGGATCAACATTAGTGAATTTTCAGTCTTGATGGTCCAGGATCAACATTAGTGAAGTTTCAGTCTTGATGGTCCAGGATCAACATTAGTGAATTTATATTCTTGATGGTCCAGGATCAACACTAGTGAATTTTCAGTCTTGATGGTCCAGGATCAACATTAGTGAGTAAAAAAAATTGATGGTCCAGGATCAACATTAGTGAATTCATGATCTTAATGGTCCAGGATCAAAATTAGTGAATTCATATTCTTGATGGTCCAGGATCAACATTAGTAAATTAAAAAAATTGATGGTCCAGGATCAACATTAGTGAATTTTAAGTATTGGTGGTCCAGGATCAACATTAGTGAAGTTTCAGTCTTGATGGTCCAGGATCAACATTAGTGAAGTTTAAGTATTGGTGGTCCAGGATCAACATTAGTGAAGTTTCAGTCTTGATGGTCCAGGATCAACATTAGTGAATTTATATTCTTGATGGTCCAGGATCAACATTAGTGAGTTTAAAATCTTGATGGTCCAGGATCAACATTACTGATTTTTCAGTCTTGATGGTCCAGGATCAACATTAGTGAATTTTCAGTTTTGATGGTCCAGGATCAACATTAGTGAATTCATATTCTTGATGGTCCAGGATCAACATTAGTGATTTTTCAGTCTTGATGGTCCAGGATCAACATTAGTGAAGTTTCAGTCTTCATGGTCCAGGATCAACATTAGTGAATTTTCAGTTTTGATGGTCCAGGATCAACATTAGTGAATTTATATTCTTGATGGTCCAGGATCAACATTAGTGAAGTTTCAGTCTTAATGGTCCAGGATCAACATTAGTGAATTTTCAGTCTTGATGGTCCAGGATCAACATTAGTGAATTTTCAGTTTTGATGGTCCAGGATCAACATTAGTGAATTCATATTCTTGATGGTCCAGGATCAACATTAGTGATTTTTCAGTCTTGATGGTCCAGGATCAACATTAGTGAATTTTCAGTTTTGATGGTCCAGGATCAACATTAGTGAATTCATATTCTTGATGGTCCAGGATCAACATTAGTGAAGTTTCAGTCTTGATGGTCCAGGATCAACATTAGTGAAGTTTCAGTCTTGATGGTCCAGGATCAACATTAGTGAAGTTTCAGTCTTGATGGTCCAGGATCAACATTAGTGAATTCATATTCTTGATGGTCCAGGATCAACATTAGTGAAGTTTCAGTCTTGATGGTCCAGGATCAACATTAGTGAAGTTTCAGTCTTGATGGTCCAGGATCAACATTAGTGAGTTCATATTCTTGATGGTCCAGGATCAACATTAGTGAATTTTAAGTATTGATGGTCCAGGATCAACATTAGTGAATTCATATTCTTGATGGTCCAGGATCAACATTAGTGAATTTTCAGTTTTAATGGTCCAGGATCAACATTAGTGAATTCATATCCTTGATGGTCCAGGATCAACATTAGTGAAGTTTCTGTCTTGATGGTCCAGGATCAACATTAGTGAGTTTTCAGTCTTGATGGTCCAGGATCAACATTAGTAAATTAAAAAATTTGATGGTCCAGGATCAACATTAGTGAATTAAGAATCTTGATGGTCCAGGATCAACATTAGTAAATTAAAAAATTTCATGGTCCAGGATCAACATTAGTGAATTTTCAGTTTTGATGGTCCAGGATCAACATTAGTGAATTAAGAATCTTGATGGTCCAGGATCAACATTAGTAAATTAAAAAATTTGATGGTCCAGGATCAACATTAGTGAATTTTAAGTATTGGTGGTCCAGGATCAACATTAGTGAAGTTTCAGTCTTGATGGTCCAGGATCAACATTAGTGTATGTTCAGCTTTGATGGTCCAGGATCAACATTAGTGAATTTTAAGTATTGCTGGTCCAGGATCAACATTAGTGAATGTTCAGTTTTGATGGTCCAGGATCAACATTAGTGAATTCATATTCTTGATGGTCCAGGATCAACATTAGTGAATTTTCAGTCTTCATGGTCCAGGATCAACATTAGTGAATTTATATTCTTGATGGTCCAGGATCAACATTAGTGAATTTTCAGGCTTGATGGTCCAGGATCAACATTAGTAAATTAAAAAATTTGATGGTCCAGGATCAACATTAGTGAATTTCAAGTTTTGATGGTCCAGGATCAACATTAGTGAATTCATATTCTTGATGGTCCAGGATCAACATTAGTGAATTTTAAGTATTGGTGGTCCAGGATCAACATTAGTGAATTTTTTAGTCTTGATGGTCCAGGATCAACATTAGTGAATTTTCAGTCTTGATGGTCCAGGATCAACATTAGTGAATTAAGAATCTTGATGGTCCAGGATCAACATTAGTAAATTAAAAAATTTCATGGTCCAGGATCAACATTAGTGAATTTTAAGTATTGCTGGTCCAGGATCAACATTAGTAAATTAAAAAATTTCCTGGTCCAGGATCAACATTAGTGAATTCATATTCTTGATGGTCCAGGATCAACATTAGTGAATTTTCAGTTTTGATGGTCCAGGATCAACATTAGTGAATTTATATTCTTGATGGTCCAGGATCAACATTAGTGAATTTTCAGTCTTGATGGTCCAGGATCAACATTAGTGAATTTTCAGTCTTGATGGTCCAGGATTAACATTAGTGAATTAAAAAATTTGATGGTCCAGGATCAACATTAGTGAATTCATGATCTTAATGGTCCAGGATCAACATTAGTGAATTCATATTCTTGATGGTCCAGGATCAACATTAGTGATTTTTCAGTCTTGATGGTCCAGGATCAACATTAGTGAATTTTCAGTTTTGATGGTCCAGGATCAACATTAGTGAATTTTCAGTTTTGATGGTCCAGGATCAACATTAGTGAATTTATATTCTTGATGGTCCAGGATCAACATTAGTGAGTTTAAAATCTTGATGGTCCAGGATCAACATTATTAAATTTTTAGTCTTAATGGTCCAGGATCAACAATAGTGAATTCATATTCTTGATGGTCCAGGATCAACATTGGTGAATTCATATTCTTGATGGTCCAGGATCAACATTAGTGAAGTTTCAGTCTTGATGGTCCAGGATCAACATTAGTGAATTTTCAGTTTTGATGGTCTAGGATCAACATTAGTGAATTTATATTCTTGATGGTCCAGGATCAACATTAGTGAATTTTCAGTCTTAATAGTCCAGGATCAACAATAGTGAATTCAAATTCTTGATGGTCCAGGATCAACATTAGTGAATTCATATTCTTGATGGTCCAGGATCAACATTAGTGAATTTTCAGTTTTGATGGTCCAGGATCAACATTAGTGAGTTTAAAATCTTGATGGTCCAGGATCAACATTAGTAAATTTTCAGTCTTAATGGTCCAGGATCAACAATAGTGAATTCATATTCTTGATGGTCCAGGATCAACATTAGTAAATAAAAAAATTTCCTGGTCCAGGATCAACATTAGTGAATTTTCAGTTTTGATGGTCCAGGATCAACATTAGTGAAGTTTCAGTCTTCATGGTCCAGGATCAACATTAGTGAATTTTCAGTTTTGATGGTCCAGGATCAACATTAGTGAATTTATATTCTTGATGGTCCAGGATCAACATTAGTGAAGTTTCAGTCTTAATGGTCCAGGATCAACATTAGTGAATTTTCAGTCTTGATGGTCCAGGATCAACATTAGTGAAGTTTCAGTCTTGATGGTCCAGGATCAACATTAGTGAATTTATATTCTTGATGGTCCAGGATCAACACTAGTGAATTTTCAGTCTTGATGGTCCAGGATCAACATTAGTAAATTAAAAAAATTGATGGTCCAGGATCAACATTAGTGAATTTTAAGTATTGGTGGTCCAGGATCAACATTAGTGAAGTTTCAGTCTTGATGGTCCAGGATCAACATTAGTGAAGTTTCAGTCTTGATGGTCCAGGATCAACATTAGTGAATTTATATTCTTGATGGTCCAGGATCAACATTAGTGAGTTTAAAATCTTGATGGTCCAGGATCAACATTAGTGATTTTTCAGTCTTGATGGTCCAGGATCAACATTAGTGAATTTTCAGTTTTGATGGTCCAGGATCAACATTAGTGAATTTATATTCTTGATGGTCCAGGATCAACATTAGTGAATTTTCAGTCTTAATAGTCCAGGATCAACAATAGTGAATTCAAATTCTTGATGGTCCAGGATCAACATTAGTGAATTCATATTCTTGATGGTCCAGGATCAACATTAGTGAATTTTCAGTTTTGATGGTCCAGGATCAACATTAGTGAGTTTAAAATCTTGATGGTCCAGGATCAACATTAGTAAATTTTCAGTCTTAATGGTCCAGGATCAACAATAGTGAATTCATATTCTTGATGGTCCAGGATCAACATTAGTAAATAAAAAAATTTCCTGGTCCAGGATCAACATTAGTGAATTTTCAGTTTTGATGGTCCAGGATCAACATTAGTGAAGTTTCAGTCTTCATGGTCCAGGATCAACATTAGTGAATTTTCAGTTTTGATGGTCCAGGATCAACATTAGTGAATTTATATTCTTGATGGTCCAGGATCAACATTAGTGAAGTTTCAGTCTTGATGGTCCAGGATCAACATTAGTGAATTTATATTCTTGATGGTCCAGGATCAACATTAGTGAAGTTTCAGTCTTGATGGTCCAGGATCAACATTAGTGAAGTTTTAGTCTTGATGGTCCAGGATCAACATTAGTGAATTTATATTCTTGATGGTCCAGGATCAACATTAGTGAATTTTCAGTCTTGATGGTCCAGGATCAACATTAGTGAATTCATGATCTTAATGGTCCAGGATCAACATTAGTGAATTCATATTCTTAATGGTCCAGGATCAACATTAGTGAATTTTAAGTATTGGTGGTCCAGGATCAACATTAGTGAAGTTTCAGTCTTGATGGTCCAGGATCAACATTAGTGAAGTTTCAGTCTTGATGGTCCAGGATCAACATTAGTGAATTTTCAGTTTTGATGGTCCAGGATCAACATTAGTGAATTTTAAGTATTGATGGTCCAGGATCAACATTAGTGAATTCATATTCTTGATGGTCCAGGATCAACATTAGTGAAGTTTCTGTCTTGATGGTCCAGGATCAACATTAGTGAGTTTTCAGTCTTGATGGTCCAGGATCAACATTAGTGAATTAAGAATCTTGATGGTCCAGGATCAACATTAGTAAATTAAAAAATTTCATGGTCCAGGATCAACATTAGTGAATTTTCAGTTTTGATGGTCCAGGATCAACATTAGTGAATTAAGAATCTTGATGGTCCAGGATCAACATTAGTAAATTAAAAAATTTGATGGTCCAGGATCAACATTAGTGAATTTATATTCTTCATGGTCCAGGATCAACATTAGTGAATTTTAAGTATTGGTGGTCCAGGATCAACATTAGTGAAGTTTCAGTCTTGATGGTCCAGAATCAACATTAGTGAATTTTCAGTCTTGATGGTCCAGGATCAACATTAGTGTATGTTCAGCTTTGATGGTCCAGGATCAACATTAGTGAATTTTAAGTATTGCTGGTCCAGGATCAACATTAGTGAATGTTCAGTTTTGATGGTCCAGGATCAACATTAGTGAATTTTCAGTTTTGATGGTCCAGGATCAACATTAGTGAAGTTTCAGTCTTCATGGTCCAGGATCAACATTAGTGAATTTATATTCTTGATGGTCCAGGATCAACATTAGTGAATTTTCAGTCTTGATGGTCCAGGATCAACATTAGTAAATTAAAAAATTTGATGGTCCAGGATCAACATTAGTGAATTTCAAGTTTTGATGGTCCAGGATCAACATTAGTGAATTCATATTCTTGATGGTCCAGGATCAACATTAGTGAATTTTAAGTATTGGTGGTCCAGGATCAACATTAGTGAAGTTTCAGTCTTGATGGTCCAGGATCAACATTAGTGAAGTTTCAGTCTTGATGGTCCAGGATCAACATTAGTGAATTTATATTCTTGATGGTCCAGGATCAACATTAGTGAGTTTAAAATCTTGATGGTCCAGGATCAACATTAGTAAATTAAAAAATTTGATGGTCCAGGATCAACATTAGTGAATTTATATTCTTCATGGTCCAGGATCAACATTAGTGAATTTTAAGTATTGGTGGTCCAGGATCAACATTAGTGAAGTTTCAGTCTTGATGGTCCAGAATCAACATTAGTGAATTTTCAGTCTTGATGGTCCAGGATCAACATTAGTGTATGTTCAGCTTTGATGGTCCAGGATCAACATTAGTGAATTTTCAGTTTTGATGGTCCAGGATCAACATTAGTGAAGTTTCAGTCTTCATGGTCCAGGATCAACATTAGTGAATTTATATTCTTGATGGTCCAGGATCAACATTAGTGAATTTTCAGTCTTGATGGTCCAGGATCAACATTAGTAAATTAAAAAATTTGATGGTCCAGGATCAACATTAGTGAATTTCAAGTTTTGATGGTCCAGGATCAACATTAGTGAATTCATATTCTTGATGGTCCAGGATCAACATTAGTGAATTTTCAGTCTTGATGGTCCAGGATCAACATTAGTGTATGTTCAGTTTTAATGGTCCAGGATCAACATTAGTGAATTTTCAGTCTTGATGGTCCAGGATCAACATTAGTGAATTAAGAATCTTGATGGTCCAGGATCAACATTAGTAAATTAAAAAATTTCATGGTCCAGGATCAACATTAGTGAATTTTAAGTATTGCTGGTCCAGGATCAACATTAGTAAATTAAAAAATTTCCTGGTCCAGGATCAACATTAGTGAATTTTCAGTTTTGATGGTCCAGGATCAACATTAGTGAATTTATATTCTTGATGGTCCAGGATCAACATTAGTGAATTTTCAGTCTTGATGGTCCAGGATCAACATTAGTGAATTTTCAGTCTTGATGGTCCAGGATTAACATTAGTGAATTAAAAAATTTGATGGTCCAGGATCAACATTAGTGAATTCAGGATCTTAATGGTCCAGGATCAACATTAGTGAATTCATATTCTTGATGGTCCAGGATCAACATTAGTAAATTTATATTCTTGATGGTCCAGGATCAACATTAGTGATTTTTCAGTCTTGATGGTCCAGGATCAACATTAGTGAATTTTCAGTTTTGATGGTCCAGGATCAACATTAGTGAATTTTCAGTTTTGATGGTCCAGGATCAACATTAGTGAATTTATATTCTTGATGGTCCAGGATCAACATTAGTGAGTTTAAAATCTTGATGGTCCAGGATCAACATTATTAAATTTTCAGTCTTAATGGTCCAGGATCAACAATAGTGAATTCATATTCTTGATGGTCCAGGATCAACATTGGTGAATTCATATTCTTGATGGTCCAGGATCAACATTAGTGAAGTTTCAGTCTTGATGGTCCAGGATCAACATTAGTGAATTTTCAGTTTTGATGGTCCAGGATCAACATTAGTGAATTTATATTCTTGATGGTCCAGGATCAACATTAGTGAATTTTCAGTCTTAATAGTCCAGGATCAACAATAGTGAATTCAAATTCTTGATGGTCCAGGATCAACATTAGTGAATTCATATTCTTGATGGTCCAGGATCAACATTAGTGAATTTTCAGTTTTGATGGTCCAGGATCAACATTAGTGAGCTTAAAATCTTGATGGTCCAGGATCAACATTAGTAAATTTTCAGTCTTAATGGTCCAGGATCAACAATAGTGAATTCATATTCTTGATGGTCCAGGATCAACATTAGTAAATAAAAAAATTTCCTGGTCCAGGATCAACATTAGTGAATTTTCAGTTTTGATAGTCCAGGATCAACATTAGTGAAGTTTCAGTCTTCATGGTCCAGGATCAACATTAGTGAATTTTCAGTTTTGATGGTCCAGGATCAACATTAGTGAATTTATATTCTTGATGGTCCAGGATCAACATTAGTGAATTTTCAGTCTTGATGGTCCAGGATCAACATTAGTGAAGTTTCAGTCTTGATGGTCCAGGATCAACATTAGTGAATTTATATTCTTGATGGTCCAGGATCAACACTAGTGAATTTTCAGTCTTGATGGTCCAGGATCAACATTAGTAAATTAAAAAAATTGATGGTCCAGAATCAACATTAGTAAATTAAAAAATTTCATGGCCCAGGATCAACATTAGTGAATTTTCAGTTTTGATGGTCCAGGATCAACATTAGTGAATTTATATTCTTGATGGTCCAGGATCAACATTAGTAAATTTTCAGTCTTGATGGTCCAGGATCAACATTAGTGAATGTTCAGTTTTGATGGTCCAGGATCAACATTAGTGAATTTTCAGTCTTGATGGTCCAGGATCAACATTAGTGAAGTTTCAGTCTTGATGGTCCAGGATCAACATTAGTGAATTTATATTCTTGATGGTCCAGGATCAACATTAGTGATTTTTCAGTCTTGATGGTCCAGGATCAACATTAGTGAATTCATATTCTTGATGGTCCAGGATCAACATTAGTGAATTTTCAGTCCTGATGGTCCAGGATCAACATTAGTGAATTTTCAGTCTTAATGGTCCAGTATCAACATTAGTGAAGTTTCAGTCTTGATGGTCCAGGATCAACATTATTGAATTCATATCCTTGATGGTCCAGGATCAACATTAGTGAATTTTCAGTTTTGATGGTCCAGGATCAACATTAGTGAATTTTAAGTATTGCTGGTCCAGGATCAACATTATTGAATTCATATTCTTGATGGTCCAGGATCAACATTAGTGAAGTTTCAGTCTTGATGGTCCAGGATCAACATTAGTGAATTTTCAGTCTTGATGGTCCAGGATCAACATTAGTGAATTTTCAGTCTTGATGGTCCAGGATCAACATTAGTGAATTTTTAGTCTTAATGGTCCAGGATCAACATTAGAGAATTAAGAATCTTGATGGTCCAGGATCAACATTAGTAAATTAAAAAATTTCATGGTCCAGGATCAACATTAGTGAAGTTTCAGTCTTGATGGTCCAGGATCAACATTAGTGAATTTTCAGTTTTAATGGTCCAGGATCAACATTAGTGAATTTATATTCTTGATGGTCCAGGATCAACATTAGTGAGTTTAAAATCTTTATGGTTCAGGATCAACATTAGTAAATTTTCAGTCTTGATGGTCCAGGATCAACATTAGTGAAGTTTCAGTCTTGATGGTCCAGGATCAACATTAGTGAATGTTCAGTTTTGATGGTCCAGGATCAACATTAGTGAATTTTCAGTCTTGATGGTCCAGGATCAACATTAGTGAATGTTCAGTTTTGATGGTCCAGGATCAACATAAGTGAATTCATATCCTTGATGGTCCAGGATCAACATTGTTGAACTTATATTCTTGATGGTCCAGGATCAACATTAGTGAATTTTAAGTATTGCTGGTCCAGGATCAACATTAGTAAATTAAAAAAATTCCTGGTCCAGGATCAACATTACTGAATGTTCATTTTTGATGGTCCAGGATCAACATTAGTGAATTCATATTCTTGATGGTCCAGGATCAACATTAGTGATTTTTCAGTCTTGATGGTCCAGGATCAACATTAGTGAATTTATATTCTTGATGGTCCAGGATCAACATTAATGAATTTTCAGTCTTGATGGTCCAGGATCAACATTAGTGAAGTTTCAGTCTTGATGGTCCAGGATCAACATTAGTGAATGTTCAGTTTTGATGGTCCAGGATCAACATTAGTGAATTTTCAGTCTTGATGGTCCAGGATCAACATTAGTGAATTTTCAGTTTTGATGGTCCAGGATCAACATTAGTGAATTTATATTCTTAATGGTCCAGGATCAACATTAGTGAAGTTTCAGTCTTGATGGTCCAGGATCAACATTAGTGAATTCATATTCTTGATGGTCCTGGATCAACATTTGTGAATTTTCAGTCTTGATGGTCCAGGATCAACATTAGTGAATTTTCGGTCTTGATGGTCCAGGATCAACATTAGTGAATTTTCAGTTTTGATGGTCCAGGAGCAACATTAGTGAAGTTTCAGTCATGATGGTCCAGGATCAACATTAGTGAATTTATATTCTTGATGGTCCAGGATCAACATTAGTGAATTTTCAGTCTTGATGGTCCAGGATCAACATTAGTGAATTTTCAGTCTTGATGGTCCAGGATCAACATTAGTGAATTTTCTGTCTTGATGGTCCAGGATCAACATTAGTGAAGTTTCAGTCTTGATGGTCCAGGATCAACATTAGTGAATTTTCAGTTTTAATGGTCCAGGATCAACATTAGTAAATTAAAAAATTTACTGGTCCAGGATCAACATTAGTGAAGTTTCAGTCTTGATGGTCCAGGATCAACATTAGTGAATTTTCAGTTTTGATGGTCCAGGATCAACATTAGTGAATTTATATTCTTAATGGTCCAGGATCAACATTAGTGAAGTTTCAGTCTTGATGGTCCAGGATCAACATTAGTGAATTTTCGGTCTTGATGGTCCAGGATCAACATTAGTGAATTTTCAGTTTTGATGGTCCAGGAGCAACATTAGTGAAGTTTCAGTCATGATGGTCCAGGATCAACATTAGTGAATTTATATTCTTGATGGTCCAGGATCAACATTAGTGAATTTTCAGTCTTGATGGTCCAGGATCAACATTAGTGAATTTTCAGTCTTGATGGTCCAGGATCAACATTAGTGAATTTTCTGTCTTGATGGTCCAGGATCAACATTAGTGAAGTTTCAGTCTTGATGGTCCAGGATCAACATTAGTGAATTTTCAGTTTTAATGGTCCAGGATCAACATTAGTAAATTAAAAAATTTACTGGTCCAGGATCAACATTAGTGAAGTTTCAGTCTTGATGGTCCAGGATCAACATTAGTGAATTTTCAGTTTTGATGGTCCAGGATCAACATTAGTGAAGTTTCTGTCTTGATGGTCCAGGATCAACATTAGTGAATTTTCAGTCTTGATGGTCCAGGATCAACATTAGTGAATTTTCAGTCTTGATGGTCCAGGATCAACATTAGTGAATTAAGAATCTTGATGGTCCAGGATCAACATTAGTAAATTAAAAAATTTGATGGTCCAGGATCAACATTAGTGAATTTATATTCTTCATGGTCCAGGATCAACATTAGTGAATTTTAAGTATTGGTGGTCCAGGATCAACATTAGTGAAGTTTCAGTCTTCATGGTCCAGGATCAACATTAGTGAATTTATATTCTTGATGGTCCAGGATCAACATTAGTGAATTTTCAGTCTTGATGGTCCAGGATCAACATTAGTGAATTAAGAATCTTGATGGTCCAAGATCAACATTAGTAAATTAAAAAATTTGATGGTCCAGGATCAACATTAGTGAATTTCAAGTTTTGATGGTCCAGGATCAACATTAGTGAATTCATATTCTTGATGGTCCAGGATCAACATTAGTGAATTTTAAGTATTGGTGGTCCAGGATCAACAATAGTGAATTTTCAGTCTTGATGGTCCAGGATCAACATTAGTGAATTAAGAATCTTGATGGTCCAGGATCAACATTAGTAAATTAAAAAATTTCATGGTCCAGGATCAACATTAGTAAATTAAAAAATTTGATGGTCCAGGATCAACATTAGTGAAGTTTCAGTCTTGATGGTCCAGGATCAACATTAGTGAATTTTAAGTATTGCTGATATAGGATCAACATTAGTAAATTAAAAAATTTCCTGGTCCAGGATCAACATTAGTGAATTCATATTCTTGATGGTCCAGGATCAACATTAGTGAATTTTCAGTTTTGATGGTCCAGGATCAACATTAGTGAATTTATATTCTTGATGGTCCAGGATCAACATTAGTGAATTTTCAGTCTTGATGGTCCAGGATCAACATTAGTGAAGTTTCAGTCTTGATGGTCCAGGATCAACATTAGTGAATTTATATTCTTGATGGTCCAGGATCAACATTAGTGAATTTTCAGTCTAGATGGTCCAGGATTAACATTAGTGAATTAAAAAATTTGATGGTCCAGGATCAACATTAGTGAATTCATGATCTTAATGGCCCAGGATCAACATTAGTGAATTCATATTCTTGATGGTCCAGGATCAACATTAGTAAATTAAAAAAATTGATGGTCCAGGATCAACATTAGTGAAGTTTCAGTCTTGATGGTCCAGGATCAACATTAGTGAATTTTCAGTTTTGATGGTCCAGGATCAACATTAGTGAATTCATATTCTTGATGGTCCAGGATCAACATTAGTGATTTTTCAGTCTTGATGGTCCAGGATCAACATTAGTGAATTTTCAGTTTTGATGGTCCAGGATCAACATTAGTGAATTCATATTCTTGATGGTCCAGGATCAACATTAGTGAAGTTTCAGTCTTCATGGTCCAGGATCAACATTAGTGAATTTTCAGTTTTGATGGTCCAGGATCAACATTAGTGAATTTATATTCTTGATGGTCCAGGATCAACATTAGTGAAGTTTCAGTCTTGATGGTCCAGGATCAACATTAGTGAATTTATATTCTTGATGGTCCAGGATCAACATTAGTGAATGTTCAGTCTTGATGGTCCAGGATCAACATTAGTGAATTCATGATCTTAATGGTCCAGGATCAACATTAGTGAATTCATATTCTTGATGGTCCAGGATCAACATTAGTGAATTTTAAGTATTGGTGGTCCAGGATCAACATTAGTGAAGTTTCAGTCTTGATGGTCCAGGATCAACATTAGTGAAGTTTCAGTCTTGATGGTCCAGGATCAACATTAGTGTATTTTCAGTTTTGATGGTCCAGGATCAACATTAGTGAAGTTTCAGTCATGATGGTCCAGGATCAACATTAGTGAATTCATATTCTTGATGGTCCAGGATCAACATTAGTGAATTTTCAGTCTTGATGGTCCAGGATCAACATTAGTGAATTTTCAGTCTTGATGGTCCAGGATCAACATTAGTGAAGTTTCAGTCTTGATGGTCCTGGATAAACATTAGTGAAGTTTCAGTCTTGATGGTCCAGGATCAACATTAGTGAATTTTCAGTTTTAATGGTCCAGGATCAACATTAGTGAATTTATATTCTTGATGGTCCAGGATCAACATTAGTGAAGTTTCAGTCTTATTGGTCCAGGATCAACATTAGTGAATTTTCAGTCTTGATGCTCCAGGATCAACATTAGTGAATTAAGAATCTTGATGGTCCAGGATCAACATTAGTAAATTAAAAAATTTGATGGTCCAGGATCAACATTAGTGAATTTTCAGTTTTGATGGTCCAGGATCAACATTAGTGAGTTTAAAATCTTGATGGTCCAGGATCAACATTAGTGAAGTTTCAGTCTTCATGGTCCAGGATCAACATTAGTGAATTTTCAGTTTGATGGTCCAGGATCAACATTAGTGAATTTATATTCTTGATGGTCCAGGATCAACATTAGTGAAGTTTCAGTCTTGATGGTCCAGGATCAACATTAGTGAATTTATATTCTTGATGGTCCAGGATCAACACTAGTGAATTTTCAGTCTTGATGGTCCAGGATCAACATTAGTGAATTCATGATCTGAATGGTCCAGGATCAAAATTAGTGAATTCATATTCTTGATGGTCCAGGATCAACATTAGTAAATTAAAAAAATTGATGGTCCAGGATCAACATTAGTGAAGTTTCAGTCTTGATGGTCCAGGATCAACATTAGTGAATTTTCAGTT
The DNA here is from genome assembly GCF_052040795.2 of Danio rerio. NCBI lineage: Eukaryota > Metazoa > Chordata > Actinopteri > Cypriniformes > Danionidae > Danio > Danio rerio. The sequence continues at coordinate 4,373,513 of NC_141021.1, read as the reverse complement.
TTGATGGTCCAGGATCAACATTAGTGAATTCATATTCTTGATGGTCCAGGATCAACATTAGTGATTTTTCAGTCTTGATGGTCCAGGATCAACATTAGTGAATTTTCAGTTTTGATGGTCCAGGATCAACATTAGTGAATTCATATTCTTGATGGTCCAGGATCAACATTAGTGAAGTTTCAGTCTTCATGGTCCAGGATCAACATTAGTGAATTTTCAGTTTTGATGGTCCAGGATCAACATTAGTGAATTTATATTCTTGATGGTCCAGGATCAACATTAGTGAAGTTTCAGTCTTGATGGTCCAGGATCAACATTAGTGAAGTTTCAGTCTTGATGGTCCAGGATCAACATTAGTGAATTTATATTCTTGATGGTCCAGGATCAACATTAGTGAATGTTCAGTCTTGATGGTCCAGGATCAACATTAGTGAATTCATGATCTTAATGGTCCAGGATCAACATTAGTGAATTCATATTCTTGATGGTCCAGGATCAACATTAGTGAATTTTAAGTATTGGTGGTCCAGGATCAACATTAGTGAAGTTTCAGTCTTGATGGTCCAGGATCAACATTAGTGTATTTTCAGTTTTGATGGTCCAGGATCAACATTAGTGAAGTTTCAGTCATGATGGTCCAGGATCAACATTAGTGAATTCATATTCTTGATGGTCCAGGATCAACATTAGTGAATTTTCAGTCTTGATGGTCCAGGATCAACATTAGTGAATTTTCAGTCTTGATGGTCCAGGATCAACATTAGTGAAGTTTCAGTCTTGATGGTCCTGGATAAACATTAGTGAAGTTTCAGTCTTGATGGTCCAGGATCAACATTAGTGAATTTTCAGTTTTAATGGTCCAGGATCAACATTAGTGAATTTTCAGTTTTGATGGTCCAGGATCAACATTAGTGAATTTATATTCTTGATGGTCCAGGATCAACATTAGTGAAGTTTCAGTCTTAATGGTCCAGGATCAACATTAGTGAATTTTCAGTCTTGATGCTCCAGGATCAACATTAGTGAATTAAGAATCTTGATGGTCCAGGATCAACATTAGTAAATTAAAAAATTTGATGGTCCAGGATCAACATTAGTGAATTTATATTCTTCATGGTCCAGGATCAACATTAGTGAATTTTAAGTATTGGTGGTCCAGGATCAACATTAGTGAAGTTTCAGTCTTCATGGTCCAGGATCAACATTAGTGAATTTATATTCTTGATGGTCCAGGATCAACATTAGTGAATTTTCAGTCTTGATGGTCCAGGATCAACATTAGTGAATTAAGAATCTTGATGGTCCAAGATCAACATTAGTAGATTAAAAAATTTGATGGTCCAGGATCAACATTAGTGAATTTCAAGTTTTGATGGTCCAGGATCAACATTAGTGAATTCATATTCTTGATGGTCCAGGATCAACATTAGTGAATTTTAAGTATTGGTGGTCCAGGATCAACAATAGTGAATTTTCAGTCTTGATGGTCCAGGATCAACATTAGTGAAGTTTCAGTCTTGATGGTCCAGGATCAACATTAGTGAATTAAGAATCTTGATGGTCCAGGATCAACATTAGTAAATTAAAAAATTTCATGGTCCAGGATCAACATTAGTAAATTAAAAAATTTGATGGTCCAGGATCAACATTAGTGAAGTTTCAGTCTTGATGGTCCAGGATCAACATTAGTAAAATAAAAAAATTTCCTGGTCCAGGATCAACATTAGTGAATTCATATTCTTGATGGTCCAGGATCAACATTAGTGAATTTTCAGTTTTGATGGTCCAGGATCAACATTAGTGAATTTTCAGTTTTGATGGTCCAGGATCAACATTAGTGAATTTTCAGTCTTGATGGTCCAGGATTAACATTAGTGAATTAAAAAATTTGATGGTCCAGGATCAACATTAGTGAATTCATGATCTTAATGGTCCAGGATCAACATTAGTGAATTTTCAGTTTGATGGTCCAGGATCAACATTAGTGAATTTATATTCTTGATGGTCCAGGATCAACATTAGTGAAGTTTCAGTCTTGATGGTCCAGGATCAACATTAGTGAATAAAAAAATTTGATGGTCCAGGATCAACATTAGTGAATTCATGATCTTAATGGTCCAGGATCAAAATTAGTGAATTCATATTCTTGATGGTCCAGGATCAACATTAGTAAATTAAAAAAATTGATGGTCCAGGATCAACATTAGTGAATTTTAAGTATTGGTGGTCCAGGATCAACATTAGTGAATTTTCAGTTTTGATGGTCCAGGATCAACATTAGTGAATTCATATTCTTGATGGTCCAGGATCAACATTAGTGATTTTTCAGTCTTGATGGTCCAGGATCAACATTAGTGAAGTTTCAGTCTTCATGGTCCAGGATCAACATTAGTGAATTTTCAGTTTTGATGGTCCAGGATCAACATTAGTGAATTTATATTCTTGATGGTCCAGGATCAACATTAGTGAAGTTTCAGTCTTAATGGTCCAGGATCAACATTAGTGAATTTTCAGTCTTGATGGTCCAGGATCAACATTAGTGAATTTTCAGTTTTGATGGTCCAGGATCAACATTAGTGAATTCATATTCTTGATGGTCCAGGATCAACATTAGTGATTTTTCAGTCTTGATGGTCCAGGATCAACATTAGTGAATTTTCAGTTTTGATGGTCCAGGATCAACATTAGTGAATTCATATTCTTGATGGTCCAGGATCAACATTAGTGATTTTTCAGTCTTGATGGTCCAGGATCAACATTAGTGAAGTTTCAGTCTTCATGGTCCAGGATCAACATTAGTGAATTTTCAGTTTTGATGGTCCAGGATCAACATTAGTGAATTTATATTCTTGATGGTCCAGGATCAACATTAGTGAAGTTTCAGTCTTGATGGTGCAGGATCAACATTAGTGAAGTTTCAGTCTTGATGGTCCAGGATCAACATTAGTGAATTTATATTCTTGATGGTCCAGGATCAACATTAGTGAATTTTTAGTCTTGATGGTCCAGGATCAACATTAGTGAATTCATGATCTTAATGGTCCAGGATCAACATTAGTGAATTCATATTCCTGATGGTCCAGGATCAACATTAGTGAATTTTAAGTATTGATGGTCCAGGATCAACATTAGTGAATTCATATTCTTGATGGTCCAGGATCAACATTAGTGAATTTTCAGTTTTAATGGTCCAGGATCAACATTAGTGAATTCATATCCTTGATGGTCCAGGATCAACATTAGTGAAGTTTCTGTCTTGATGGTCCAGGATCAACATTAGTGAGTTTTCAGTCTTGATGGTCCAGGATCAACATTAGTAAATTAAAAAATTTGATGGTCCAGGATCAACATTAGTGAATTAAGAATCTTGATGGTCCAGGATCAACATTAGTAAATTAAAAAATTTCATGGTCCAGGATCAACATTAGTGAATTTTCAGTTTTGATGGTCCAGAATCAACATTAGTGAATTAAGAAACTTGATGGTCCAGGATCAACATTAGTAAATTAAAAAATTTGATGGTCCAGGATCAACATTAGTGAATTTATATTCTTGATGGTCCAGGATCAACATTAGTGAATTTTTAGTCTTGATGGTCCAGGATCAACATTAGTGAATTCATGATCTTAATGGTCCAGGATCAACATTAGTGAATTCATATTCCTGATGGTCCAGGATCAACATTAGTGAATTTTAAGTATTGATGGTCCAGGATCAACATTAGTGAATTCATATTCTTGATGGTCCAGGATCAACATTAGTGAATTTTCAGTTTTAATGGTCCAGGATCAACATTAGTGAATTCATATCCTTGATGGTCCAGGATCAACATTAGTGAAGTTTCTGTCTTGATGGTCCAGGATCAACATTAGTGAGTTTTCAGTCTTGATGGTCCAGGATCAACATTAGTAAATTAAAAAATTTGATGGTCCAGGATCAACATTAGTGAATTAAGAATCTTGATGGTCCAGGATCAACATTAGTAAATTAAAAAATTTCATGGTCCAGGATCAACATTAGTGAATTTTCAGTTTTGATGGTCCAGAATCAACATTAGTGAATTAAGAAACTTGATGGTCCAGGATCAACATTAGTAAATTAAAAAATTTGATGGTCCAGGATCAACATTAGTGAATTTATATTCTTCATGGTCCAGGATCAACATTAGTGAATTTTAAGTATTGGTGGTCCAGGATCAACATTAGTGAAGTTTCAGTCTTGATGGTCCAGAATCAACATTAGTGAATTTTCAGTCTTGATGGTCCAGGATCAACATTAGTGTATGTTCAGCTTTGATGGTCCAGGATCAACATTAGTGAATTTTAAGTATTGCTGGTCCAGGATCAACATTAGTAAATTAAAAAATTTCCTGGTCCAGGATCAAAATTAGTGAATGTTCAGTTTTGATGGTCCAGGATCAACATTAGTGAATTCATATTCTTGATGGTCCAGGATCAACATTAGTGAATTTTCAGTTTTGATGGTCCAGGATCAACATTAGTGAAGTTTCAGTCTTCATGGTCCAGGATCAACATTAGTGAATTTATATTCTTGATGGTCCAGGATCAACATTAGTGAATTTTCAGTCTTGATGGTCCAGGATCAACATTAGTAAATTAAAAAATTTGATGGTCCAGGATCAACATTAGTGAATTTCAAGTTTTGATGGTCCAGGATCAACATTAGTGAATTCATATTCTTGATGGTCCAGGATCAACATTAGTGTATGTTCAGTTTTAATGGTCCAGGATCAACATTAGTGAATTTTCAGTCTTGATGGTCCAGGATCAACATTAGTGAATTTTAAGTATTGCTGGTCCAGGATCAACATTAGTAAATTAAAAAATTTCCTGGTCCAGGATCAACATTAGTGAATTCATATTCTTGATGGTCCAGGATCAACATTAGTGAATTTTCAGTTTTGATGGTCCAGGATCAACATTAGTGAATTTATATTCTTGATGGTCCAGGATCAACATTAGTGAATTTTCAGTCTTGATGGTCCAGGATCAACATTAGTGAATTTTCAGTCTTGATGGTCCAGGATTAACATTAGTGAATTAAAAAATTTGATGGTCCAGGATCAACATTAGTGAATTCATGATCTTAATGGTCCAGGATCAACATTAGTGAATTCATATTCTTGATGGTCCAGGATCAACATTAGTAAATTTATATTCTTGATGGTCCAGGATCAACATTAGTGATTTTTCAGTCTTGATGGTCCAGGATCAACATTAGTGAATTTTCAGTTTTGATGGTCCAGGATCAACATTAGTGAATTTTCAGTTTTGATGGTCCAGGATCAACATTAGTGAGTTTAAAATCTTGATGGTCCTGGATCAACATTATTAAATTTTCAGTCTTAATGGTCCAGGATCAACAATAGTGAATTCATATTCTTGATGGTCCAGGATCAACATTGGTGAATTCATATTCTTGATGGTCCAGGATCAACATTAGTGAAGTTTCAGTCTTGATGGTCCAGGATCAACATTAGTGAATTTTCAGTTTTGATGGTCCAGGATCAACATTAGTGAATTTATATTCTTGATGGTCCAGGATCAACATTAGTGAATTTTCAGTCTTAATAGTCCAGGATCAACAATAGTGAATTCAAATTCTTGATGGTCCAGGATCAACATTAGTGAATTCATATTCTTGATGGTCCAGGATCAACATTAGTGAATTTTCAGTCTTGATGGTCCAGGATCAACATTAGTAAATTAAAAAATTTGATGGTCCAGGATCAACATTAGTGAATTTCAAGTTTTGATGGTCCAGGATCAACATTAGTGAATTCATATTCTTGATGGTCCAGGATCAACATTAGTGTATGTTCAGTTTTAATGGTCCAGGATCAACATTAGTGAATTTTCAGTCTTGATGGTCCAGGATCAACATTAGTGAATTTTAAGTATTGCTGGTCCAGGATCAACATTAGTAAATTAAAAAATTTCCTGGTCCAGGATCAACATTAGTGAATTCATATTCTTGATGGTCCAGGATCAACATTAGTGAATTTTCAGTTTTGATGGTCCAGGATCAACATTAGTGAATTTATATTCTTGATGGTCCAGGATCAACATTAGTGAATTTCAGTCTTGATGGTCCAGGATCAACATTAGTGAATTTTCAGTCTTGATGGTCCAGGATTAACATTAGTGAATTAAAAAAATTGATGGTCCAGGATCAACATTAGTGAATTCATGATCTTAATGGTCCAGGATCAACATTAGTGAATTCATATTCTTGATGGTCCAGGATCAACATTAGTAAATTTATATTCTTGATGGTCCAGGATCAACATTAGTGATTTTTCAGTTTTGATGGTCCAGGATCAACATTAGTGAATTTTCAGTTTTGATGGTCCAGGATCAACATTAGTGAATTTATATTCTTGATGGTCCAGGATCAACATTAGTGAGTTTAAAATCTTGATGGTCCAGGATCAACATTATTAAATTTTCAGTCTTAATGGTCCAGGATCAACAATAGTGAATTCATATTCTTGATGGTCCAGGATCAACATTGGTGAATTCATATTCTTGATGGTCCAGGATCAACATTAGTGAAGTTTCAGTCTTGATGGTCCAGGATCAACATTAGTGAATTTTCAGTTTTGATGGTCCAGGATCAACATTAGTGAATTTATATTCTTGATGGTCCAGGATCAACATTAGTGAATTTTCAGTCTTAATAGTCCAGGATCAACAATAGTGAATTCAAATTCTTGATGGTCCAGGATCAACATTAGTGAATTTTCAGTTTTGATGGTCCAGGATCAACATTAGTGAGTTTAAAATCTTGATGGTCCAGGATCAACATTAGTAAATTTTCAGTCTTAATGGTCCAGGATCAACATTAGTGAATTCATATTCTTGATGGTCCAGGATCAACATTAGTGAATTTTCAGTTTTGATGGTCCAGGATCAACATTAGTGAGTTTAAAATCTTGATGGTCCAGGATCAACATTAGTAAATTTTCAGTCTTAATGGTCCAGGATCAACAATAGTGAATTCATATTCTTGATGGTCCAGGATCAACATTAGTAAATAAAAAAATTTCCTGGTCCAGGATCAACATTAGTGAATTTTCAGTTTTGATGGTCCAGGATCAACATTAGTGAAGTTTCAGTCTTAATGGTCCAGGATCAACATTAGTGAAGTTTCAGTCTTCATGGTCCAGGATCAACATTAGTGAATTTTCAGTTTTGATGGTCCAGGATCAACATTAGTGAAGTTTCAGTCTTAATGGTCCAGGATCAACATTAGTGAAGTTTCAGTCTTGATGGTCCAGGATCAACATTAGTGAATTTATATTCTTGATGGTCCAGGATCAACATTAGTGAGTTTAAAATCTTGATGGTCCAGGATCAACATTAGTGATTTTTCAGTCTTGATGGTCCAGGATCAACATTAGTGAATTTTCAGTTTTGATGGTCCAGGATCAACATTAGTGAATTCATATTCTTGATGGTCCAGGATCAACATTAGTGATTTTTCAGTCTTGATGGTCCAGGATCAACATTAGTGAAGTTTCAGTCTTCATGGTCCAGGATCAACATTAGTGAATTTTCAGTTTTGATGGTCCAGGATCAACATTAGTGAATTTATATTCTTGATGGTCCAGGATCAACATTAGTGAAGTTTCAGTCTTAATGGTCCAGGATCAACATTAGTGAAGTTTCAGTCTTCATGGTCCAGGATCAACATTAGTGAATTTTCAGTTTTGATGGTCCAGGATCAACATTAGTGAATTTATATTCTTGATGGTCCAGGATCAACATTAGTGAAGTTTCAGTCTTAATGGTCCAGGATCAACATTAGTGAATTTTCAGTCTTGATGGTCCAGGATCAACATTAGTGAATTTTCAGTTTTGATGGTCCAGGATCAACATTAGTGAATTTATATTCTTGATGGTCCAGGATCAACATTAGTGAAGTTTCAGTCTTGATGGTCCAGGATCAACATTAGTGAATTTATATTCTTGATGGTCCAGGATCAACATTAGTGAAGTTTCAGTCTTGATGGTCCAGGATCAACATTAGTGAAGTTTTAGTCTTGATGGTCCAGGATCAACATTAGTGAATTTATATTCTTGATGGTCCAGGATCAACATTAGTGAATTTTCAGTCTTGATGGTCCAGGATCAACATTAGTGAATTCATGATCTTAATGGTCCAGGATCAACATTAGTGAATTCATATTCTTAATGGTCCAGGATCAACATTAGTGAATTTTAAGTATTGGTGGTCCAGGATCAACATTAGTGAAGTTTCAGTCTTGATGGTCCAGGATCAACATTAGTGAAGTTTCAGTCTTGATGGTCCAGGATCAACATTAGTGAATTTTCAGTTTTGATGGTCCAGGATCAACATTAGTGAATTTTAAGTATTGATGGTCCAGGATCAACATTAGTGAATTCATATTCTTGATGGTCCAGGATCAACATTAGTGAATTTTCAGTTTTAATGGTCCAGGATCAACATTAGTGAATTCATATCCTTGATGGTCCAGGATCAACATTAGTGAAGTTTCTGTCTTGATGGTCCAGGATCAACATTAGTGAGTTTTCAGTCTTGATGGTCCAGGATCAACATTAGTGAATTAAGAATCTTGATGGTCCAGGATCAACATTAGTAAATTAAAAAATTTCATGGTCCAGGATCAACATTAGTGAATTTTCAGTTTTGATGGTCCAGGATCAACATTAGTGAATTAAGAATCTTGATGGTCTAGGATCAACATTAGTAAATTAAAAAATTTCATGGTCCAGGATCAACATTAGTGAATTTTAAGTATTGGTGGTCCAGGATCAACATTAGTGAAGTTTCAGTCTTGATGGTCCAGAATCAACATTAGTGAATTTTCAGTCTTGATGGTCCAGGATCAACATTAGTGTATGTTCAGCTTTGATGGTCCAGGATCAACATTAGTGAATTTTAAGTATTGCTGGTCCAGGATCAACATTAGTGAATGTTCAGTTTTGATGGTCCAGGATCAATATTAGTGAATTCATATTCTTGATGGTCCAGGATCAACATTAGTGAATTTTCAGTTTTGATGGTCCAGGATCAACATTAGTGAAGTTTCAGTCTTCATGGTCCAGGATCAACATTAGTGAATTTATATTCTTGATGGTCCAGGATCAACATTAGTGAATTTTCAGTCTTGATGGTCCAGGATCAACATTAGTAAATTAAAAAATTTGATGGTCCAGGATCAACATTAGTGAATTTCAAGTTTTGATGGTCCAGGATCAACATTAGTGAATTCATATTCTTGATGGTCCAGGATCAACATTAGTGAATTTTAAGTATTGGTGGTCCAGGATCAACATTAGTGAATTCATATTCTTGATGGTCCAGGATCAACATTAGTGAAGTTTCAGTCTTGATGGTCCAGGATCAACATTAGTGAATTTTCAGTTTTGATGGTCCAGGATCAACATTAGTGAATTTATATTCTTGATGGTCCAGGATCAACATTAGTGAATTTTCAGTCTTAATAGTTCAGGATCAACAATAGTGAATTCAAATTCTTGATGGTCCAGGATCAACATTAGTGAATTCATATTCTTGATGGTCCAGGATCAACATTAGTGAATTTTCAGTTTTGATGGTCCAGGATCAACATTAGTGAGTTTAAAATCTTGATGGTCCAGGATCAACATTAGTAAATTTTCAGTCTTAATGGTCCAGGATCAACAATAGTGAATTCATATTCTTGATGGTCCAGGATCAATATTAGTAAATAAAAAAATTTCCTGGTCCAGGATCAACATTAGTGAATTTTCAGTTTTGATGGTCCAGGATCAACATTAGTGAAGTTTCAGTCTTGATGGTCCAGGATCAACATTAGTGAATTTATATTCTTGATGGTCCAGGATCAACATTAGTGAAGTTTCAGTCTTAATGGTCCAGGATCAACATTAGTGAATTTTCAGTCTTGATGGTCCAGGATCAACATAGTGAAGTTTCAGTCTTGATGGTCCAGGATCAACATTAGTGAATTTATATTCTTGATGGTCCAGGATCAACACTAGTGAATTTTCAGTCTTGATGGTCCAGGATCAACATTAGTGAAGTTTCAGTCTTGATGGTCCAGGATCAACATTAGTGAATTCATATTCTTGATGGTCCAGGATCAACATTAGTGAAGTTTCAGTCTTGATGGTCCAGGATCAACATTGGTGAATTCATATTCTTGATGGTCCAGGATCAACATTAGTGAAGTTTCAGTCTTGATGGTCCAGGATCAACATTAGTGAATTTTCAGTTTTGATGGTCCAGGATCAACATTAGTGAATTTTCAGTTTTGATGGTCCAGGATCAACATTAGTGAACTTTCAGTCTTGATGGTCCAGGATAAACATTAGTGAAGTTTCAGTCTTGATGGTCCAGGATAAACATTAGTGAAGTTTCAGTCTTGATGGTCCAGGATCAACATTAGTGAATTTATATTCTTGATGGTCCAGGATCAACATTAGTGAATTTTCAGTTTTGATGGTCCAGGAAAAACATTAGTGAATTTTCAGTCTTGATGGTCCAGGATCAACATTAGTGAATTTTCAGTTTTGATGGTCCAGGATCAACATTAGTGAATTCATATTCTTGATGGTCCAGGATCAACATTAGTGATTTTTCAGTTTTGATGGTCCAGGAAAAACATTAGTGAATTTTCAGTCTTGATGGTCCAGGATCAACATTAGTGAATTTTCAGTTTTGATGGTCCAGGATCAACATTAGTAAATTCATATTCTTGATGGTCTAGGATCAACATTAGTGATTTTTCAGTCTTGATGGTCCAGGATTAACATTAGTGAATTCATATTCTTGATGGTCCAGGATCAACATTAGTGATTTTTCAGTCTTGATGGTCCAGGATCAACATTAGTGAATTCATATTCTTGATGGTCCAGGATCAACATTAGTGATTTTTCAGTCTTGATGGTCCAGGATCAACATTGGTGAATTTATATTCTTGATGGTCCAGGATCAACATTAGTGAGTTTAAAATCTTGATGGTCCAGGATCAACATTAGTAAATTTTCAGTCTTAATGGTCCAGGATCAACAATAGTGAATTCATATTCTTGATGGTCCAGGATCAACATTAGTGAATTTTCAGTCTTAATGGTCCAGGATCAACATTAGTGAATTTTCAGTCTTAATAGTCCAAGATCAACAATAGTGAATTCAACTTCTTGATGGTCCAGGATCAACATTAGTGAATTCATATTCTTGATGGTCCAGGATCAACATTAGTGAGTTTAAAATCTTGATGGTCCAGGATCAACATTAGTAAATTTTCAGTCTTAATGGTCCAGGATCAACAATAGTGAATTCATATTCTTGATGGTCCTGGATCAACATTAGTGAATTTTCAGTCTTAATGGTCCAGGATCAACAATAGTGAATTCATATTCTTGATGGTCCAGGATCAACATTGGTGAACTTATATTCTTGATGGTCCAGGATCAACATTAGTGAATTTTCAGTCTTGATGGTCCAGGATCAACATTAGTGAAGTTTCAGTCTTGATGGTCCAGGATCAACATTAGTGAATTTATATTCTTGATGGTCCAGGATCAACACTAGTGAATTTTCAGTCTTGATGGTCCAGGATCAACATTAGTGAATTAAAAAATTTGATGGTCCAGGATCAAAATTAGTGAAGTTTCAGTCTTGATGGTCCAGGATCAACATTAGTGAAGTTTCAGTCTTAATGGTCCAGGATCAACATTAGTGAATTCATATTCTTGATGGTCCAGGATCAACATTAGTGAAGTTTCAGTCTTGATGGTCCAGGATCAACATTGGTGAATTCATATTCTTGATGGTCCAGGATCAACATTAGTGAAGTTTCAGTCTTGATGGTCCAGGATCAACATTAGTGAATTTTCAGTTTTGATGGTCCAGGATCAACATTAGTGAACTTTCAGTCTTGATGGTCCAGGATCAACATTAGTGAATTTTCAGTTTTGATGGTCCAGGATCAACATTAGTGAACTTTCAGTCTTGATGGTCCAGGATAAACATTAGTGAAGTTTCAGTCTTGATGGTCCAGGATCAACATTAGTGAATTTTAAGTATTGCTGGTCCAGGATCAACATTAGTAAATTAAAAAATTTCCTGGTCCAGGATCAACATTGGTGAATTTATATTCTTGATGGTCCAGGATCAACATTAGTAAATAAAAAAAATTGATGGTCCAGGATCAACATTAGTGAAGTTTCAGTCTTGATGGTCCAGGATCAACATTAGTGAAGTTTCAGTCTTGATGGTCCAGGATCAACATTAGTGAATTTATATTCTTGATGGTCCAGGATCAACATTAGTGAATTTTCAGTTTTGATGGTCCAGGAAAAACATTAGTGAATTTTCAGTCTTGATGGTCCAGGATCAACATTAGTGAATTTTCAGTTTTGATGGTCCAGGATCAACATTAGTGAATTCATATTCTTGATGGTCCAGGATCAACATTAGTGATTTTTCAGTCTTGATGGTCCAGGATCTACATTAGTGAATTTTCAGTTTTGATGGTCCAGGATCAACATTAGTGAATTCATATTCTTGATGGTCCAGGATCAACATTAGTGATTTTTCAGTCTTGATGGTCCAGGATCAACATTAGTGAATTCATATTCTTGATGGTCCAGGATCAACATTAGTGATTTTTCAGTCTTGATGGTCCAGGATCAACATTGGTGAATTTATATTCTTGATGGTCCAGGATCAACATTAGTGAGTTTAAAATCTTGATGGTCCAGGATCAACATTAGTAAATTTTCAGTCTTAATGGTCCAGGATCAACAATAGTGAATTCATATTCTTGATGGTCCAGGATCAACATTAGTGAATTTTCAGTCTTAATGGTCCAGGATCAACATTAGTGAATTTTCAGTCTTAATAGTCCAAGATCAACAATAGTGAATTCAACTTCTTGATGGTCCAGGATCAACATTAGTGAATTCATATTCTTGATGGTCCAGGATCAACATTAGTGAGTTTAAAATCTTGATGGTCCAGGATCAACATTAGTAAATTTTCAGTCTTAATGGTCCAGGATCAACAATAGTGAATTCATATTCTTGATGGTCCTGGATCAACATTAGTGAATTTTCAGTCTTAATGGTCCAGGATCAACAATAGTGAATTTTCAGTCTTAATGGTCCAGGATCAACAATAGTGAATTCATATTCTTGATGGTCCAGGATCAACATTGGTGAACTTATATTCTTGATGGTCCAGGATCAACATTAGTGAATTTTCAGTCTTGATGGTCCAGGATCAACATTAGTAAATTAAAAAATTTGATGGTCCAGGATCAACATTAGTGAATTTTAAGTATTGGTGGTCCAGGATCAACATTAGTGAATTTTCAGTTTTGATGGTCCAGGATCAACATTAGTGAATTTTCAGTCTTGATGGTCCAGGATCAACATTAGTGAATTAAGAATCTTGATGGTCCAGGATCAACATTAGTAAATTAAAAAATTTGATGGTCCAGGATCAACATTAGTGAATTTATATTCTTGATGGTCCAGGATCAACATTAGTAAATTAAAAAATTTGATGGTCCAGGATCAACATTAGTGAATTTTCAGTCTTGATGGTCCAGGATCAACATTAGTGAATTTCAAGTTTTGATGGTCCAGGATCAACATTAGTGAATTCATATTCTTGATGGTCCAGGATCAACATTAGTGAATTTTAAGTATTGGTGGTCCAGGATCAACAATAGTGAATTTTCAGTCTTGATGGTCCAGGATCAACATTAGTGTATGTTCAGTTTTAATGGTCCAGGATCAACATTAGTGAATTTTCAGTCTTGATGGTTCAGGATCAACATTAGTGAATTAAGAATCTTGATGGTCCAGGATCAACATTAGTAAATTAAAAAATTTCATGGTCCAGGATCAACATTAGTAAATTAAAAAATTTGATGGTCCAGGATCAACATTAGTGAAGTTTCAGTCTTGATGGTCCAGGATCAACATTAGTGAATTTTAAGTATTGCTGGTATAGGATCAACATTAGTAAATTAAAAAATTTCCTGGTCCAGGATCAACATTAGTGAATTCATATTCTTGATGGTCCAGGATCAACATTAGTGAATTTTCAGTCTTGATGGTCCAGGATCAACATTTGTGAATTTATATTCTTGATGGTCCAGGATCAACATTAGTGAATTTTCAGTCTTGATGGTCCAGGATTAACATTAGTGAATTAAAAAATTTGATGGTCCAGGATCAACATTAGTGAATTCATGATCTTAATGGTCCAGGATCAACATTAGTGAATTCATATTCTTGATGGTCCAGGATCAACATTAGTGAATTTTCAGTTTTGATGGTCCAGGATCAACATTAGTGAGTTTAAAATCTTGATGGTCCAGGATCAACATTAGTAAATAAAAAAATTTCCTGGTCCAGGATCAACAATAGTGAATTTTCAGTTTTGATGGTCCAGGATCAACATTAGTGAAGTTTCAGTCTTCATGGTCCAGGATCAACATTAGTGAATTTTCAGTTTGATGGTCCAGGATCAACATTAGTGAATTTATATTCTTGATGGTCCAGGATCAACATTAGTGAAGTTTCAGTCTTAATGGTCCAGGATCAACATTAGTGAATTTTCAGTCTTGATGGTCCAGGATCAACATTAGTGAAGTTTCAGTCTTGATGGTCCAGGATCAACATTAGTGAATAAAAAAATTTGATGGTCCAGGATCAACATTAGTGAATTCATGATCTTAATGGTCCAGGATCAAAATTAGTGAATTCATATTCTTGATGGTCCAGGATCAACATTAGTAAATTAAAAAAATTGATGGTCCAGGATCAACATTAGTGAATTTTAAGTATTGGTGGTCCAGGATCAACATTAGTGAAGTTTCAGTCTTGATGGTCCAGGATCAACATTAGTGAAGTTTAAGTATTGGTGGTCCAGGATCAACATTAGTGAAGTTTCAGTCTTGATGGTCCAGGATCAACATTAGTGAATTCATATTCTTGATGGTCCAGGATCAACATTAGTGATTTTTCAGTCTTGATGGTCCAGGATCAACATTAGTGAAGTTTCAGTCTTCATGGTCCAGGATCAACATTAGTGAATTTTCAGTTTTGATGGTCCAGGATCAACATTAGTGAATTTATATTCTTGATGGTCCAGGATCAACATTAGTGAAGTTTCAGTCTTGATGGTCCAGGATCAACATTAGTGAAGTTTCAGTCTTGATGGTCCAGGATCAACATTAGTGAATTTATATTCTTGATGGTCCAGGATCAACATTAGTAAATTTTCAGTCTTAATGGTCCAGGATCAACAATAGTGAATTCATATTCTTGATGGTCCTGGATCAACATTAGTGAATTTTCAGTCTTAATGGTCCAGGATCAACAATAGTGAATTTTCAGTCTTAATGGTCCAGCATCAACAATAGTGAATTCATATTCTTGATGGTCCAGGATCAACATTGGTGAATTTATATTCTTGATGGTCCAGGATCAACATTAGTGAAGTTTCAGTCTTAATGGTCCAGGATCAACATTAGTGAATTTTCAGTCTTGATGGTCCAGGATCAACATTAGTGAAGTTTCAGTCTTGATGGTCCAGGATCAACATTAGTGAATAAAAAAATTTGATGGTCCAGGATCAACATTAGTGAATTCATGATCTTAATGGTCCAGGATCAAAATTAGTGAATTCATATTCTTGATGGTCCAGGATCAACATTAGTAAATTAAAAAAATTGATGGTCCAGGATCAACATTAGTGAATTTTAAGTATTGGTGGTCCAGGATCAACATTAGTGAAGTTTCAGTCTTGATGGTCCAGGAACAACATTAGTGAAGTTTAAGTATTGGTGGTCCAGGATCAACATTAGTGAAGTTTCAGTCTTGATGGTCCAGGATCAACATTAGTGAATTTATATTCTTGATGGTCCAGGATCAACATTAGTGAGTTTAAAATCTTGATGGTCCAGGATCAACATTACTGATTTTTCAGTCTTGATGGTCCAGGATCAACATTAGTGAATTTTCAGTTTTGATGGTCCAGGATCAACATTAGTGAATTCATATTCTTGATGGTCCAGGATCAACATTAGTGATTTTTCAGTCTTGATGGTCCAGGATCAACATTAGTGAAGTTTCAGTCTTCATGGTCCAGGATCAACATTAGTGAATTTTCAGTTTTGATGGTCCAGGATCAACATTAGTGAATTTATATTCTTGATGGTCCAGGATCAACATTAGTGAAGTTTCAGTCTTGATGGTCCAGGATCAACATTAGTGAAGTTTCAGTCTTGATGGTCCAGGATCAACATTAGTGAATTTATATTCTTGATGGTCCAGGATCAACATTAGTAAATTTTCAGTCTTAATGGTCCAGGATCAACAATAGTGAATTCATATTCTTGATGGTCCTGGATCAACATTAGTGAATTTTCAGTCTTAATGGTCCAGGATCAACAATAGTGAATTTTCAGTCTTAATGGTCCAGGATCAACAATAGTGAATTCATATTCTTGATGGTCCAGGATCAACATTGGTGAACTTATATTCTTGATGGTCCAGGATCAACATTAGTGAATTTTCAGTCTTGATGGTCCAGGATCAACATTAGTAAATTAAAAAATTTGATGGTCCAGGATCAACATTAGTGAATTTTAAGTATTGGTGGTCCAGGATCAACATTAGTGAGTTTTCAGTTTTGATGGTCCAGGATCAACATTAGTGAATTTTCAGTCTTGATGGTCCAGGATCAACATTAGTGAATTTTCAGTCTTGATGGTCCAGGATCAACATTAGTGAATTAAGAATCTTGATGGTCCAGGATCAACATTAGTAAATTAAAAAATTTGATGGTCCAGGATCAACATTAGTGAATTTATATTCTTCATGGTCCAGGATCAACATTAGTGAATTTTAAGTATTGGTGGTCCAGGATCAACATTAGTGAAGTTTCAGTCTTTATGGTCCAGGATCAACATTAGTGAATTTATATTCTTGATGGTCCAGGATCAACATTAGTGAATTTTCAGTCTTGATGGTCCAGGATCAACATTAGTGAATTAAGAATCTTGATGGTCCAAGATCAACATTAGTAAATTAAAAAATTTGATGGTCCAGGATCAACATTAGTGAATTTCAAGTTTTGATGGTCCAGGATCAACATTAGTGAATTCATATTCTTGATGGTCCAGGATCAACATTAGTGAATTTTAAGTATTGGTGGTCCAGGATCAACAATAGTGAATTTTCAGTCTTGATGGTCCAGGATCAACATTAGTGTATGTTCAGTTTTAATGGTCCAGGATCAACATTAGTGAATTTTCAGTCTTGATGGTTCAGGATCAACATTAGTGAATTAAGAATCTTGATGGTCCAGGATCAACATTAGTAAATTAAAAAATTTCATGGTCCAGGATCAACATTAGTAAATTAAAAAATTTGATGGTCCAGGATCAACATTAGTGAAGTTTCAGTCTTGATGGTCCAGGATCAACATTAGTGAATTTTAAGTATTGCTGGTATAGGATCAACATTAGTAAATTAAAAAATTTCCTGGTCCAGGATCAACATTAGTGAATTCATATTCTTGATGGTCCAGGATCAACATTAGTGAATTTTCAGTCTTGATGGTCCAGGATTAACATTAGTGAATTAAAAAATTTGATGGTCCAGGATCAACATTAGTGAATTCATATTCTTGATGGTCCAGGATCAACATTAGTGAATTTTCAGTTTTGATGGTCCAGGATCAACATTAGTGAGTTTAAAATCTTGATGGTCCAGGATCAACATTAGTAAATTTTCAGTCTTAATGGTCCAGGATCAACAATAGTGAATTCATATTCTTGATGGTCCAGGATCAACATTAGTAAATAAAAAAATTTCCTGGTCCAGGGTCAACAATAGTGAATTTTCAGTTTTGATGGTCCAGGATCAACATTAGTGAATTTTCAGTTTGATGGTCCAGGATCAACATTAGTGAATTTATATTCTTGATGGTCCAGGATCAACATTAGTGAAGTTTCAGTCTTAATGGTCCAGGATCAACATTAGTGAATTTTCAGTCTTGATGGTCCAGGATCAACATTAGTGAAGTTTCAGTCTTGATGGTCCAGGATCAACATTAATGAATAAAAAAATTTGATGGTCCAGGATCAACATTAGTGAATTCATGATCTTAATGGTCCAGGATCAAAATTAGTGAATTCATATTCTTGATGGTCCAGGATCAACATTAGTAAATTAAAAAAATTGATGGTCCAGGATCAACATTAGTGAATTTTAAGTATTGGTGGTCCAGGATCAACATTAGTGAAGTTTCAGTCTTGATGGTCCAGGATCAACATTAGTGAAGTTTAAGTATTGGTGGTCCAGGATCAACATTAGTGAAGTTTCAGTCTTGATGGTCCAGGATCAACATTAGTGAATTTATATTCTTGATGGTCCAGGATCAACATTAGTGAGTTTAAAATCTTGATGGTCCAGGATCAACATTACTGATTTTTCAGTCTTGATGGTCCAGGATCAACATTAGTGAATTTTCAGTTTTGATGGTCCAGGATCAACATTAGTGAATTCATATTCTTGATGGTCCAGGATCAACATTAGGGATTTTTCAGTCTTGATGGTCCAGGATCAACATTAGTGAAGTTTCAGTCTTCATGGTCCAGGATCAACATTAGTGAATTTTCAGTTTTGATGGTCCAGGATCAACATTAGTGAATTTATATTCTTGATGGTCCAGGATCAACATTAGTGAAGTTTCAGTCTTGATGGTCCAGGATCAACATTAGTGAAGTTTCAGTCTTGATGGTCCAGGATCAACATTAGTGAATTTATATTCTTGATGGTCCAGGATCAACATTAGTGAATTTTCAGTCTTGATGGTCCAGGATCAACATTAGTGAATTCATGATCTTAATGGTCCAGGATCAACATTAGTGAATTCATATTCTTGATGGTCCAGGATCAACATTAGTGAATTTTAAGTATTGATGGTCCAGGATCAACATTAGTGAAGTTTCAGTCTTGATGGTCCAGGATCAACATTAGTGTATTTTCAGTTTTGATGGTCCAGGATCAACATTAGTGAATTTTCAGTTTTGATGGTCCAGGATCAACATTAGTGAATTTATATTCTTGATGGTCCAGGATCAACATTAGTGAAGTTTCAGTCTTGATGGTCCAGGATCAACATTAGTGAAGTTTCAGTCTTGATGGTCCAGGATCAACATTAGTGTATTTTCAGTTTTGATGGTCCAGGATCAACATTAGTGAATTTTAAGTATTGATGGTCCAGGATCAACATTAGTGAATTCATATTCTTGATGGTCCAGGATCAACATTAGTGAATTTTCAGTTTTAATGGTCCAGGATCAACATTAGTGAATTCATATCCTTGATGGTCCAGGATCAACATTAGTGAAGTTTCTGTCTTGATGGTCCAGGATCAACATTAGTGAATTTTCAGTCTTGATGGTCCAGGATCAACATTAGTGAATTAAGAATCTTGATGGTCCAGGATCAACATTAGTAAATTAAAAAATTTCATGGTCCAGGATCAACATTAGTGAATTTTCAGTTTTGATGGTCCAGGATCAACATTAGTGAATTAAGAATCTTGATGGTCCAGGATCAACATTAGTAAATTAAAAAAATTGATGGTCCAGGATCAACATTAGTGAATTTATATTCTTCATGGTCCAGGATCAACATTAGTGAATTTTAAGTATTGGTGGTCCAGGATCAACATTAGTGAAGTTTCAGTCTTGATGGTCCAGAATCAACATTAGTGAATTTTCAGTCTTGATGGTCCAGGATCAACATTAGTAAATTAAAAAATTTCCTGGTCCAGGATCAACATTAGTGAATGTTCAGTTTTGATAGTCCAGGATCAACATTAGTGAATTCATATTCTTGATGGTCCAGGATCAACATTAGTGAATTTTCAGTTTTGATGGTCCAGGATCAACATTAGTGAAGTTTCAGTCTTCATGGTCCAGGATCAACATTAGTGAATTTATATTCTTGATGGTCCAGGATCAACATTAGTGAATTTTCAGTCTTGATGGTCCAGGATCAGCATTAGTAAATTAAAAAATTTGATGGTCCAGGATCAACATTAGTGAATTTTAAGTATTGGTGGTCCAGGATCAACATTAGTGAATTTTCAGTCTTGATGGTCCAGGATCAACATTAGTGTATGTTCAGTTTTAATGGTCCAGGATCAACATTAGTGAATTTTCAGTCTTGATGGTCCAGGATCAACATTAGTGAATTAAAAAATTTCATGGTCCAGGATCAACATTAGTGAATTTTAAGTATTGCTGGTCCAGGATCAACATTAGTAAATTAAAAAATTTCCTGGTCCAGGATCAACATTAGTGAATTCATATTCTTGATGGTCCAGGATCAACATTAGTGAATTTTCAGTTTTGATGGTCCAGGATCAACATTAGTGAATTTATATTCTTGATGGTCCAGGATCAACATTAGTGAATTTTCAGTCTTGATGGTCCAGGATCAACATTAGTGAATTTTCAGTCTTGATGGTCCAGGATTAACATTAGTGAATTAAAAAATTTGATGGTCCAGGATCAACATTAGTGAATTCATGATCTTAATGGTCCAGGATCAACATTAGTGAATTCATATTCTTGATGGTCCAGGATCAACATTAGTGAATTTTCAGTTTTAATGGTCCAGGATCAACATTAGTGAATTCATATCCTTGATGGTCCAGGATCAACATTAGTGAAGTTTCTGTCTTGATGGTCCAGGATCAACATTAGTGATTTTTCAGTCTTGATGGTCCAGGATCAACATTAGTGAATTTTCAGTTTTGATGGTCCAGGATCAACATTAGTGAATTTTCAGTTTTGATGGTCCAGGATCAACATTAGTGAATTTATATTCTTGATGGTCCAGGATCAACATTAGTGAGTTTAAAATCTTGATGGTCCAGGATCAACATTGGTGAATTCATATTCTTGATGGTCCAGGATCAACATTAGTGAAGTTTCAGTCTTGATGGTCCAGGATCAACATTAGTGAATTTTCAGTTTTGATGGTCCAGGATCAACATTAGTGAATTTATATTCTTGATGGTCCAGGATCAACATTAGTGAATTTTCAGTCTTAATAGTCCAGGATCAACAATAGTGAATTCAAATTCTTGATGGTCCAGGATCAACATTAGTGAATTCATATTCTTGATGGTCCAGGATCAACATTAGTGAATTTTCAGTTTTGATGGTCCAGGATCAACATTAGTGAGTTTAAAATCTTGATGGTCCAGGATCAACATTAGTAAATTTTCAGTCTTAATGGTCCAGGATCAACAATAGTGAATTCATATTCTTGATGGTCCAGGATCAACATTAGTAAATAAAAAAATTTCCTGGTCCAGGATCAACATTAGTGAATTTTCAGTTTTGATGGTCCAGGATCAACATTAGTGAAGTTTCAGTCTTCATGGTCCAGGATCAACATTAGTGAATTTTCAGTTTTGATGGTCCAGGATCAACATTAGTGAATTTATATTCTTGATGTTCCAGGATCAACATTAGTGAATTTTCAGTCTTGATGGTCCAGGATCAACATTAGTGAAGTTTCAGTCTTCATGGTCCAGGATCAACATTAGTGAATTTATATTCTTGATGGTCCAGGATCAACATTAGTGAATTTTCAGTCTTGATGGTCCAGGATCAACATTAGTGAAGTTTCAGTCTTCATGGTCCAGGATCAACATTAGTGAATTTTCAGTTTTGATGGTCCAGGATCAACATTAGTGAATTTATATTCTTGATGGTCCAGGATCAACATTAGTGAAGTTTCAGTCTTAATGGTCCAGGATCAACATTAGTGAATTTTCAGTCTTGATGGTCCAGGATCAACATTAGTGAATTTTCAGTTTTGATGGTCCAGGATCAACATTAGTGAAGTTTCAGTCTTCATGGTCCAGGATCAACATTAGTGAATTTATATTCTTGATGGTCCAGGATCAACATTAGTGAATTTTCAGTCTTGATGGTCCAGGATCAGCATTAGTAAATTAAAAAATTTGATGGTCCAGGATCAACATTAGTGAATTTTAAGTATTGGTGGTCCAGGATCAACATTAGTGAATTTTCAGTCTTGATGGTCCAGGATCAACATTAGTGTATGTTCAGTTTTAATGGTCCAGGATCAACATTAGTGAATTTTCAGTCTTGATGGTCCAGGATCAACATTAGTGAATTAAGAATCTTGATGGTCCAGGATCAACATTAGTAAATTAAAAAATTTCATGGTCCAGGATCAACATTAGTGAATTTTAAGTATTGCTGGTCCAGGATCAACATTAGTAAATTAAAAAATTTCCTGGTCCAGGATCAACATTAGTGAATTCATATTCTTGATGGTCCAGGATCAACATTAGTGAATTTTCAGTTTTGATGGTCCAGGATCAACATTAGTGAATTTATATTCTTGATGGTCCAGGATCAACATTAGTGAATTTTCAGTCTTAATAGTCCAGGATCAACAATAGTGAATTCAAATTCTTGATGGTCCAGGATCAACATTAGTGAATTCATATTCTTGATGGTCCAGGATCAACATTAGTGAATTTTCAGTTTTGATGGTCCAGGATCAACATTAGTGAGTTTAAAATCTTGATGGTCCAGGATCAACATTAGTAAATTTTCAGTCTTAATGGTCCAGGATCAACAATAGTGAATTCATATTCTTGATGGTCCAGGATCAACATTAGTAAATAAAAAAATTTCCTGGTCCAGGATCAACATTAGTGAATTTTCAGTTTTGATGGTCCAGGATCAACATTAGTAAAGTTTCAGTCTTCATGGTCCAGGATCAACATTAGTGAATTTTCAGTTTTGATGGTCCAGGATCAACATTAGTGAATTTATATTCTTGATGGTCCAGGATCAACATTAGTGAATTTTCAGTCTTGATGGTCCAGGATCAACATTAGTGAAGTTTCAGTCTTCATGGTCCAGGATCAACATTAGTGAATTTATATTCTTGATGGTCCAGGATCAACATTAGTGAATTTTCAGTCTTGATGGTCCAGGATCAACATTAGTGAAGTTTCAGTCTTCATGGTCCAGGATCAACATTAGTGAATTTTCAGTTTTGATGGTCCAGGATCAACATTAGTGAATTTATATTCTTGATGGTCCAGGATCAACATTAGTGAAGTTTCAGTCTTAATGGTCCAGGATCAACATTAGTGAATTTTCAGTCTTGATGGTCCAGGATCAACATTAGTGAATTTTCAGTTTTGATGGTCCAGGATCAACATTAGTGAATTTATATTCTTGATGGTCCAGGATCAACATTAGTGAAGTTTCAGTCTTGATGGTCCAGGATCAACATTAGTGAAGATTTAGTCTTGATGGTCCAGGATCAACATTAGTGAATTTATATTCTTGATGGTCCAGTATCAACTTTAGTGAATTTTCAGTCTTGATGGTCCAGGATCAACATTAGTGAATTCATGATCTTAATGGTCCAGGATCAACATTAGTGAATTCATATTCTTAATGGTCCAGGATCAACATTAGTGAATTTTAAGTATTGGTGGTCCAGGATCAACATTAGTGAAGTTTCAGTCTTGATGGTCCAGGATCAACATTAGTGAAGTTTCAGTCTTGATGGTCCAGGATCAACATTAGTGAGTTTAAAATCTTGATGGTCCAGGATCAACAATAGTAAATTAAACAATTTGATGGTCCAGGATCAACATTAGTGAATTTTCAGTCTTGATGGTAGAGGATCAACATTAGTGAATTTTCAGTTTTGATGGTCCAGGATCAACATTAGTGAATTCATATTCTTGATGGTCCAGGATCAACATTAGTGATTTTTCAGTCTTGATGGTCCAGGATCAACATTAGTGAAGTTTCAGTTTTGATGGTCCAGGATCAACATTAGTGAACTTTCAGTCTTGATGGTCCAGGATCAACATTAGTGAATTTTCAGTTTTGATGGTCCAGGATAAACATTAGTGAAGTTTCAGTTTTGATGGTCCAGGATCAACATTGGTGAATTCATATTCTTGATGGTCCAGGATCAACATTAGTGAATTTTCAGTTTTGATGGTCCAGGATCAACATTAGTGAATTTATATTCTTGATGGTCCAGGATCAACATTAGTGATTTTTCAGTCTTGATGGTCCAGGATCAACATTAGTGAACTTTCAGTCTTGATGGTCCAGGATAAACATTAGTGAAGTTTCAGTCTTGATGGTCCAGGATCAACATTGGTGAATTCATATTCTTGATGGTCCAGGATCAACATTAGTGAATTTTCAGTTTTGATGGTCCAGGATCAACAATAGTGAATTAGAATTCTTGATAGTCCAGGATCAACATTAGTGAATTTATATTCTTGATGGTCCAGGATCAACATTAGTGAATTTTCAGTCTTAATAGTCCAGGATCAACAATAGTGAATTAGAATTCTTGATAGTCCAGGATCAACATTAGTGAATTCATATTCTTGATGGTCCAGGATCAACATTAGTGAGTTTAAAATCTTGATGGTCCAGGATCAACATTAGTAAATTTTCAGTCTTAATGGTCCAGGATCAACAATAGTGAATTCATATTCTTGATGATCCAGGATCAACATTGGTGAATTCATATTCTTGATGGTCCAGGATCAACATTAGTGAAGTTTCAGTCTTGATGGTCCAGGATCAACATTAGTGAATTTTCAGTTTTGATGGTCCAGGATCAACATTAGTGAATTTATATTCTTGATGGTCCAGGATCAACATTAGTGAATTTTCAGTTTTGATGGTCCAGGATCAACATTAGTGAGTTTAAAATCTTGATGGTCCAGGATCAACATTAGTAAATTTTCAGTCTTAATGGTCCAGGATCAACAATAGTGAATTCATATTCTTGATGGTCCAGGATCAATATTAGTAAATAAAAAAATTTCCTGGTCCAGGATCAACATTAGTGAATTTTCAGTTTTGATGGTCCAGGATCAACATTAGTGAATTTATATTCTTGATGGTCCAGGATCAACATTAGTGAAGTTTTAGTCTTGATGGTCCAGGATCAACATTAGTGAATTTATATTCTTGATGGTCCAGGATCAACATTAGTGAAGTTTCAGTCTTGATGGTCCAGGATCAACATTAGTGAAGATTTAGTCTTGATGGTCCAGGATCAACATTAGTGAATTTATATTCTTGATGGTCCAGGATCAACTTTAGTGAATTTTCAGTCTTGATGGTCCAGGATCAACATTAGTGAATTCATGATCTTAATGGTCCAGGATCAACATTAGTGAATTCATATTCTTAATGGTCCAGGATCAACATTAGTGAATTTTAAGTATTGGTGGTCCAGGATCAACATTAGTGAAGTTTCAGTCTTGATGGTCCAGGATCAACATTAGTGAAGTTTCAGTCTTGATGGTCCAGGATCAACATTAGTGAGTTTAAAATCTTGATGGTCCAGGATCAACAATAGTAAATTAAACAATTTGATGGTCCAGGATCAACATTAGTGAATTTTCAGTCTTGATGGTAGAGGATCAACATTAGTGAATTTTCAGTTTTGATGGTCCAGGATCAACATTAGTGAATTCATATTCTTGATGGTCCAGGATCAACATTAGTGATTTTTCAGTCTTGATGGTCCAGGATCAACATTAGTGAAGTTTCAGTTTTGATGGTCCAGGATCAACATTAGTGAACTTTCAGTCTTGATGGTCCAGGATCAACATTAGTGAATTTTCAGTTTTGATGGTCCAGGATAAACATTAGTGAAGTTTCAGTTTTGATGGTCCAGGATCAACATTAGTGAATTCATATTCTTGATGGTCCAGGATCAACATTAGTGAAGTTTCAGTCTTGATGGTCCAGGATCAACATTAGTGAACTTTCAGTCTTGATGGTCCAGGATAAACATTAGTGAAGTTTCAGTCTTGATGGTCCAGGATCAACATTGGTGAATTCATATTCTTGATGGTCCAGGATCAACATTAGTGAATTTTCAGTTTTGATGGTCCAGGATCAACATTAGTGAATTTATATTCTTGATGGTCCAGGATCAACATTAGTGAATTTTCAGTCTTAATAGTCCAGGATCAACAATAGTGAATTAGAATTCTTGATAGTCCAGGATCAACATTAGTGAATTCATATTCTTGATGGTCCAGGATCAACATTAGTGAGTTTAAAATCTTGATGGTCCAGGATCAACATTAGTAAATTTTCAGTCTTAATGGTCCAGGATCAACAATAGTGAATTCATATTCTTGATGATCCAGGATCAACATTGGTGAATTCATATTCTTGATGGTCCAGGATCAACATTAGTGAAGTTTCAGTCTTGATGGTCCAGGATCAACATTAGTGAATTTTCAGTTTTGATGGTCCAGGATCAACATTAGTGAGTTTAAAATCTTGATGGTCCAGGATCAACATTAGTAAATTTTCAGTCTTAATGGTCCAGGATCAACAATAGTGAATTCATATTCTTGATGGTCCAGGATCAATATTAGTAAATAAAAAAATTTCCTGGTCCAGGATCAACATTAGTGAATTTTCAGTCTTCATGGTCCAGGATCAACATTAGTGAATTTTCAGTTTTGATGGTCCAGGATCAACATTAGTGAATTTATATTCTTGATGGTCCAGGATCAACATTAGTGAAGTTTTAGTCTTGATGGTCCAGGATCAACATTAGTGAATTTATATTCTTGATGGTCCAGGATCAACATTAGTGAAGTTTCAGTCTTAATGGTCCAGGATCAACATTAGTGAATTTTCAGTCTTGATGGTCCAGGATCAACATTAGTGAAGTTTCAGTCTTGATGGTCCAGGATCAACACTAGTGAATTTTCAGTCTTGATGGTCCAGGATCAACATTAGTGAATTAAAAAATTTGATGGTCCAGGATCAACATTAGTGAAGTTTCAGTCTTGATGGTCCAGGATCAACATTAGTGAATTTTCAGTTTTGATGGTCCAGGATCAACATTAGTGAACTTTCAGTCTTGATGGTCCAGGATCAACATTAGTGAATTTTCAGTTTTGATGGTCCAGGATAAACATTAGTGAACTTTCAGTCTTGATGGTCCAGGATCAACATTAGTGAACTTTCAGTCTTGATGGTCCAGGATAAACATTAGTGAAGTTTCAGTCTTGATGGTCCAGGATAAACATTAGTGAAGTTTCAGTCTTGATGGTCCAGGATCAACATTAGTGAATTTTAAGTATTGCTGGTCCAGGATCAACATTAGTAAATTAAAAAATTTCCTGGTCCAGGATCAACATTGGTGAATTTATATTCTTGATGGTCCAGGATCAACATTAGTGAATTAAAAAATTTGATGGTCCAGGATCAACATCAGTGAATTCATGATCTTAATGGTCCAGGATCAAAATGAGTGAATTCATATTCTTGATGGTCCAGGATCAACATTAGTGAATTAAAAAATTTGATGGTCCAGGATCAACATTAGTGAGTTTAAAATCTTGATGGTCCAGGATCAACATTAGTGATTTTTCAGTCTTGATGGTCCAGGATCTACATTAGTGAATTTTCAGTTTTGATGGTCCAGGATCAACATTAGTGAATTCATATTCTTGATGGTCCAGGATCAATATTAGTGAATTTTCAGTTTTGATGGTCCAGGATCAACATTAGTGAATTTATAATCTTGATGGTCCAGGATCAACATTAGTAAATTTTCAGTCTTAATGGTCCAGGATCAACAATAGTGAATTCATATTCTTGATGGTCCAGGATCAACATTAGTGAATTTTCAGTCTTAATGGTCCAGGATCAACATTAGTGATTTTTCAGTCTTAATAGTCCAAGATCAACAATAGTGAATTCAACTTCTTGATGGTCCAGGATCAACATTAGTGAATTCATATTCTTGATGGTCCAGGATCAACATTAGTGATTTTTCAGTCTTGATGGTCCAGGATCAACATTAGTGAATTCATATTCTTGATGGTCCAGGATCAACATTAGTGATTTTTCAGTCTTGATGGTCCAGGATCAACATTGGTGAATTCATATTCTTGATGGTCCAGGATCAATATTAGTGAATTTTCAGTTTTGATGGTCCAGGATCAACATTAGTGAATTTATATTCTTGATGGTCCAGGATCAACATTAGTAAATTTTCAGTCTTAATGGTCCAGGATCAACAATAGTGAATTCATATTCTTGATGGTCCAGGATCAACATTAGTGAATTTTCAGTCTTAATGGTCCAGGATCAACAATAGTGAATTTTCAGTCTTAATGGTCCAGGATCAACAATAGTGAATTCATATTCTTGATGGTCCAGGATCAACATTGGTGAACTTATATTCTTGATGGTCCAGGATCAACATTAGTGAATTTTCAGTCTTGATGGTCCAGGATCAACATTAGTGAATTTATATTCTTGATGGTCCAGGATCAACAATAGTGAATTCAAATTCTTGATGGTCCAGGATCAACATTAGTGAATTCATATTCTTGACGGTCCAGGATCAACATTAGTGAATTTTCAGTTTTGATGGTCCAGGATCAACATTAGTGAGTTTAAAATCTTGATGGTCCAGGATCAAC
This sequence comes from Danio rerio, assembly GCF_052040795.2. Classification (NCBI taxonomy): domain Eukaryota; kingdom Metazoa; phylum Chordata; class Actinopteri; order Cypriniformes; family Danionidae; genus Danio; species Danio rerio. The sequence continues at coordinate 4,344,897 of NC_141021.1, read as the reverse complement.
ATTAGTAAATTTTCAGTCTTAATGGTCCAGGATCAACAATAGTGAATTCATATTCTTGATGGTCCAGGATCAACATTGGTGAATTTTCAGTTTTGATGGTCCAGGATCAACATTAGTGAATTTATATTCTTGATGGTCCAGGATCAACATTAGTAAATTTTCAGTCTTTATGGTCCAGGATCAACATTAATGAATTCATAAACTTGTGGACCCAAAAATGTGGACCCAAAACAGAACCCTCAGCAACACCTGCATTGAATATAGATATTCTTCATCTGAAACTTTGTATTGATAACCCTAAGTGTGTAAGTGGTTATCTGATTTCTGTTTTTTTGCCAATGAACTCTTCATTAATGTAATGCAGGAGCAATTATAAGAAATTATTTATCTGCTCTGATCGTTATTCCTTCGTAATTCGTGTACCTTCGCAAGTTCAATCTGTAGAAGTTGCTCTGGTGAGATCATCCTAGCACCTTTATACGAAAACAGATTAAGAGCTGAGCTGAAGAGGCCCGGCGAACCACACAAGGGTGAAACGTAAGGGTTTGACACGCAGTGAGGGAATCTGATAACTTTACTATGGCGCAGTTAAATCATTAAACCAAGCTTTCTCTGTGATGGAAGAGCTCTCCTCTGGAGCTGTTAAGCAAAGCTCTATTACTTCTACGACGGCGGAAATGTGGGCAAATCTGATCTGTGAGATTACAATCCTGCCACTAGATCATGTAGAGCTCATTGGAAAGAGAGGTCCGTGAAGACCAAAAACGCATTACTCACCAGGAACGCCTATCAATTCCCGCATGCTGTAGGTCACTTAGATTAGATCAGTCGAGCGTTGTTAGGATTGGAGCCGCACGGGTGGGTCAGGAGAATGTACAACAAGACTAGCTTTAAATGACTGTTTGAATGGGTGGGATTTATCACTGCTCCCACTAGAGAGGACACTTAATGATGTCCGGGACTGCCGGCGGTGTCATCATGTCCCTGAAAGGTCCTACAAAGATAATTCGGGGTCCATTAGGAGCACTTAAGATTTATACCAATGGTAAAATAAAGGTGTAACGTGCATTTGTAATCAGTATTTTTGTCTAATTTCCCATTTAACATATATTAACATCCTTTGTGATATCACCTTTGTTAAACATTTAGTGTATAGTACGTTAACTATATAGTGTGCTTTACAGCGGCTTCACAATAGCGAATAGGGAGATAAAATTATAAGAATGATGCAAACTTCAAACACCTTTCAGAAACAATGCATATGCTTTATGCCATCAAGATACATTACAAACTAAATAAAAAAATCCAGATGGCTTTGTTGTTATGCTTATAATAGTTTATTTATTTATTTATTTATTTATTTATTTATTTATTTATTTATTTATTTATTTATTTATTTATTTATTTATTTATCTACGTATTGTTTGTGTTATTATTGTTTTCAATTTATGTTGTAGTTTATTTATACGGTTAACTAAATAAATATTTCTACAAAAATTGCATTTTTCAGGATTATTTGATAAAGAAAATGGCTATTTATTTATTTATTTTTATTTGTTTGTTTGTTTGTTTGTTTATTTATTTACTTATTTATTTGTGTCATTATTGTTTTCAGTTTATATGGCACTTTATCTGTACGACACAATAAATAAATACATATTTGTACAAAAGTTGCATTTCTCAGAATTATTTAATGAATGAAATAATAATTTATTTGTTTATCTATCTATCTATCTATCTATCTATCTATCTATCTATCTATCTATCTATCTATCTATCTATCTATCTATCTATCTATCTATCTATCTATCTATCTATCTATCTATCTATCTATCTATCTATCAGTCTGTCTGTCTGTCTGTCTGTCTGTCTGTCTGTCTGTCTGTCTGTCTGTCTGTCTGTCTGTCTGTCTGTCTGTCTGTCTGTCTGTCTGTCTGTCTGTCTGTCTATCTATCTATCTATTTATTTTGTGTCATTGTTTTCAGTTTTTCTAATGTTTTATCTGTAAAACATTAATACATAAATAAATAAATAAATAAATAAATAAATAAATAAATAAATAAATAAATAAATAAATATAAAAATTGTGCAATTATTGTATTCCTTTAGGGTTATTTGATCATTAAACGTTTCTTTATTTATTATTGTGTTATTATTGTTTTCAGTTTCTATCGCAGTTTAATGTATCATGAGACAAATTAAATAACAGTGGCGTAGTAGGTAGTGCTGTCGACTTACAGCAAGAAGGTCACTGGTTTGAGCCTCGGCTGGGTCAATTGACATTTCTGTGTGGAGTTTGCATGTTCTCCCTGCGTTTGCGTGGGTTTACTCCGGTTGCTCTGTCCAAAGACATGTCGCACAGGTGAATTGGGTTGGCTAAATTGTCCGTAGTGTATGTGTGTGTGTGTGTGTGTGTGTGGATGTTTCCCTGAGATGGGTTGCACCCGGAAGGGCATTGCTGCATAAAATTTGCTGGATAAGTTGGTGGTTTATTTCACTGTGGTGACCCCGAATTAATAGATAAATAAATAAACGTAATTTATTTATTCATTTAATAAATAAATAAATGAAAATTTGTTTGTAAAACAGTTGCATTTTTAGGAGTATTTATTTATTTATTTTATTTTTTTATTGTTTATTTATTCAATCATTCATTCTTTCATTGTTTAATTTAAAGTAAAAGTATTTACTATTAACGACAATTTATTTTATTGTTGATCAGTATTTATTTATTTATTCATTTATTTATTCAATTATTAATTCTTTCATTATTTAATTTAAAGTATTTACTATTAACGACAATTTGTTGTATAGTTTATCAGTCTTGAGTCATAAGTGTTTTACATTTTTTTCATGTTGCGTTGCTTATTTATATACAGTTGAAATCAAAATGATTAGCCCACCCTTGATTTTTTTTTCTTTTTTAAATATTTTTCAAATGATATTTAACAGAGCAAGGACATTTCCATAGTATGTCTGATAATATATTTTTTTTCTTCTTGAGAAAGTATTATTTGTTTTATTATATTTATCCGTTTTTAAAAATCATTTTAAGGTCAAAATTAATTGCCCCTTTAAGCTATATATTTTTTTCGATAGTCTACAGAACAAACAATCATTATACAATAACTTGCCTGATTACCCTAACCTGCCTAGTTAACCTAATTAACCTAGTTAAGCCTTTTAATGTTGCTTTATGCTGTATAGAAGTGTCTTGAAGAATATCTAGTCAAATATTATTTACTGTCATCATGGCAAAGATAAAATAAATCAGTCCTTGAACTTGTTTTCTATTACTTTCCATTAAAGATATCACCACTGCAGATCACAATATCAGTAAACACCCTATTCTCAATTAGCATTCTCTTATCTTGCATTATCCAATCAGAAATGAGTCCTGCAGCTCAGATTTCATCTGTCTGATTTGCTCAGCGCTCATGCTGCGTTGTTAATTTCTTTAGCCAGTAGGTATTGGATGATATCTGCTTCTCCATGCAATCCAGGTCATCATCTATGGACACCACTTCCAGTGGCTTTTTCTGGGAAACAACAATGATACTTTAGCTGCTAAGCGCTAATGTTACACACTGAGCCGCCATGGCCTAGAGAGAATATTGTTATCTGTGCTCCCGTATGTTATGTTAGCATTAGCCTCTCGGTCCCTATGGCCAAAATGATAATGCGTTCACTCTCTCGCCACAGTCGTCTCATCTCTACGCTCGATGATGAACAGCTTAAGGTCAAAGAGCCAAATTAGCGTCTCCCATTATTTTCCAGACAGTAACGGCGCCTTTATGAAAGCAGCGATATGTAATCTTTCACAAAGCTCCTAAAGATTGCATACTTAGAGCACTTTCCTCTGGAGATGAATAACGCCACGCCGCCCCCCAGATCACATGTTAATTGTTTGGAGGATAAATGGGGAAAGCCTAAAGAGTTGGCCTTTTTTGTAGTAGGGTTAGCGGCTTCGTTTGTTCCTGACTAGAATCTGAGGCTTATCTGCAAGGCTTTGAGATTAAAGTTACTGAAGTTGGATTTGGAAGTAAGAGCAGGACATGACCACAGTCTGCTTTTAACTTTTATTATTAGGAAAAGTTAAAAGATAGATGACTGCTTTAACATTCAGGAGTATCATTTTGAACATTGTGACATTGTGCTCCTAATAATAAAGATATTTTTAGGCTTTTATATATAATTGTGTGGCTTATATATTTTTTCTTTTTAAGTATTTCTTAAATGATGTTTAACAGAGCTAGGAAATTTTCACAGTGTGTCTGATAATATTTTTCTTGTGAAAAAACTCTTTTTTTTATTTCGGCAAGAATAAAAGCAGTTTTTATTTTTTTCAAACACCATTTTAAGGAAAATATGATTAGCCCCTTTAAGATTTTTTTTCTCGATAGTCTACAGAACAAACCATCATTATACATTACTAAATAAAAGTACCTAAATAACCTAACCTGAAAAGTTAACCTAATTATTCTTAAGCCTTTAAATGTCACTTTAAGCTGTATAGAAGTGTCTTGAAAAATATCTAGTCAAATATGATTCACTGTCATCATAGAAAAGATAAAATAAATCATTTATTAGAAATGAGTTGTATGTATAGTATGTAAAACTATGTGTGTTGAAAAAATCTTCTCTCGCTTAGAAAGAAATCGGTGAAAAAATAAACAGGGGGTCTAATAATTCAGGGGGCTGAAAATTCTGACTTCAACTATAAATAAATAAATAAATAAATATATTATTTTTGAACTGTAAAGAATTATTTTTTGAAACCAAATGATTTCACGCTGAAAATAATAATAATAATAAAAAAAAATAATAATAACTATAAGAAAAATGTTTTAATATAATTCAATGCATTGCTATAATATATATATATATATATATATATATATATATATATATATATATATATATATATATATATATATATATATATATATATATATATACACACACAAGGCAAAGCAAGGCAAGTTTATTTATATAGCACATTCTATGCACAGTGGCAATTAAAAGTGCTTTACATAAACAAGAATAATAGAAACAAGTAAAATAAAAATAAAAACAAATAATAAAAATGAGTTAAAAAAACATAAAAACAGATAAAATGTGATATAATAGAATGAAGAAGAAGAGAAAAACATAATAGTGTAATATAATCTGTCGAACGCAGCACAGTGCTCATTCAGTAAAGGCACAGCTAAGCAGGTGTGTTTTATATATATGTTATTAAATGTGTGTGTGTGTGTGTGTGTGTGTGTGTGTGTGTTTTCCTTGGTAGGACCGATGGTCACAATGGTGGTGTGACCCGGATTGGAGTGAGGTTTAGGGGGCTGAGTGCAACGGAGGCCAGCTAGTGAAGTACTGTGCAGGTAAACCTCACTCCTCTGATCTCTTAAGGTGCTCTAGCGACAGATGCTAGAGCCCATGGTCTTTAGCCTCCTTGGTAGAGCAACCGACTCCCAAGCGGAAAATTGCCAGTTCGATAAAAGCTCAGAGTGGGTTGGGTGGTGTAGGCCCGGTAGAGTTACACATAAACCGCTTGTGGGAGCGGGATTCTTTAAAAATCTTTCCATCATCTGTACTGCACTTTGAGCTGGTTCATTCCACGGTGTCGACCACTGAAAATCAGGGACTAAGCTGAAGGAAAACATATGAATTAATGATGATGTGGATGGTGGGGTATAAAGTAAAGCTTGCATTAGAAAAAAAAAACAATAATAATTACACATTTCTATTTCTACACTTGGTCGTCGTAGCGTTAAATTATACGGCTGTATTTTTTGTAATTATCACATAGTTTTACGTTCCATTATTCTAACAGATGGGACCCATTCAATCGGACCTACGAGGACTCATTTGTGTGCAATACCAATCGAATGCACAGATGAATTTTTGAGAAAGGGGGCAATTAGCAGACTAATTAGGAGGAAACGGTGAACATGTTAATCAGTGGGGGAATTTAATTCCATCCCATCAGAGGAAAACAATCACGAAAGAAGAACACATTTATTGGAGGTCAAATATTATGTGAATGTTACGAGTGAAGCTTTAAAACATACACTTTGATTGTGCTTTTAAACACACAGTTTCCAGCCGCTGTTTGTTTATATTGTTCATTCTTTTTCCTTCGGCTAAGTCTCTATTTCAGGGGTCGCCACAGCAGAATGAACCGCCAACTATTCCAGGATATGTTTTATGCTGCGTTCACACCAGACGCGGAACGCGCGTCAAGCCCGAGTGATTTACATGTTAAGTCAATGCAAACACGCGAATAGACATCCTGTGGCGCGATACGCACGAATGGCGCGGAGCGAATGACACGATACGCGTGACTGGTGCAGTGCGAATAACGTGATACGCTCGAGGCGAATTGAGTGTTTGCGTCCAAGGTCGCTCTGGCCGCCCTGGCGACAACGCTCTCTGCCTTCAGCTCCTGCGGCGAGAGCGTCAAAACTCGCTACATTGATCTCGTATTTAAAGGAGCCGTTGCAGCATATCAGTTACATTCCTGCATAAAACATGTTTTTAGCGTGAAAATGTTGCGCACTTCTTATCAAATTCATACAACAATGGAAGATCAAGTTGCGTGTGGTGTGGCTTTGCTCTATTTATACAATATGTGTCCATATGTCTGAAATATCCTGAAGCAGCAGTACTGTTTTGTACTGTCACATCGCGTGAGATTCCCGCTTTTTTAAGATAAATTTATATATCATTAATGAACATCAGTAACTCGCCAGTAACTTATTTAATGTATGTTGCTGTAAGAAAACATTGTAAATAATTGGAAATCCGGCGACTGCAATAATCAAACCCTTGGGAACAACTGTGGTCGGAACCAAAGTTCACTGGTCTGTGTTCTCTAAACTGCTATCAAGCGATGGACGTCTTCATTCTGATTGCTTGCCGCCGAACCGCATCATAGCTCATTACCATAAAGTTGACTTCATTTCAACTCTCCTCGACGCTCACGCCGGCGAAGACGCGCCGCGCTGCTCCTCGCCGCTTATCGCCGCCTATCGCCGCCGGCTCTCATTGAAAATGAATGACTTCCGGCTACTTTGACGCTCTCGCCGCTTTCGGTGTGAACGTACGGTAACGTGCTAAACAAGCGTTTCGCGCGAATCTCTCGAGTTCGAAAATCTGAACTTCAGCTGACATTCGCACCGCGTTAACAAATCAGAAGCTTGCTCTTGTGGGGGCGTGTTTGTGAGGTAGAACCTGTTGATGGTGTGCCGGGGCAAATCCTCCAGGCGACACTGACAACAAGTCATCATACTGGGCTTGGCTCAGTCAGAGGCACCGCTGAAAGTCTCCGTCATCCAGGTTCAGTTTCTGGAGGAGTTTATGAGCTCACAGAGCTGGATGCACCTCTGAAAGGATGC
>NC_141021.1:4327500-4332500 GCF_052040795.2 Danio rerio | reverse complement strand
TAATTTTTTTTTTTTTTTTCAAATTGTATTAAATATATTTGTTTATTATCATAATAAGCCATTCTTTCTAATAATTTTGACACTGAAATATGATCTAGACCCGTTCCTGACTGCTTTCAGCCGACTTGATCATAAATCATGGCCTGCACATACTCTCCAGACCCCGAGACCCAGATACTTCAAGACAAATGTGTATCACCCGGCTTATACAGAAGTCACAGATTACCTTGTTTTCTGCCCCGAAGTGGATCTGAAACTATTCCAGCTGGAACGCTCGACTTCTCCTTGAAGCACAGCATTGAGAAAGGACAATAACTACACGGCTCTCTTCGTTGTACCTGTCTCTGTCTTTTCTGCTCTATTTTCCATGTTTCCCTGGCCTTCGCTCCGCCGGGGCTTCATCATTCCACGCTCGGGCTAACCATAAATCCTGTGGGGAACTGGTGAGTCTTGTGGATTTCCGCCAGTCTTTTTCCACTACCAACTTAGTCACTGGAGTTCCTGCAGTTCTGGCATCCCTGTCTTTGAAAGTTGCTCTTTTTCTGCTTTAATTATCCTTTGTCCCTCATGCCTTATGGATAATAAAGTTATGAAAGGCCTGCAGCTCTCCTTCTGAAACATGTCATGCATTTCTGGAGTGCCAGATGTTATGAAATTATATAACCTTTCCATCAAGGTCAAGCTTTTTGACGGAGGCACCAACCGCAGAATTAGCATCACAATAAGTGCAGACAGACTGAAATGTTTTGGAGACGGTGCTACAGTAAAAAAACTCAGCTTTTGTTTGTTTCCGACGTGGTAATGGTGCGCAACAGCTGTTATTTATGTCACTTTTTTAACATAGCCGGGATTGTTGAAAACAACGGGTTGTCAAACGAGTCTGGGAGAAATCAAGCAGTGCAATAATGCCGGGTGAGTTTGCGTTCGGGGAAAATGCATTAAGGTCGTGATAGGCTTTGTTTTATGATGTAAACTTGACGTTTGACTTGAGGATACGCCGTCTTGAATGACATCGGTGTTGTGAATGCCTCATGCATGCTAAAGGCAATAACCAAACACACTCTAGACTTTAATTTGTGTCAGCTAGGCAATAAATAAAACAGTAAAAAACAATAATAACAGTCTCACAGTACAGTATACGGTGTCATAATATATAATACAAAAGACAGTAGTCAACATCTAAAGAGGATTAAAAAGTGTATTAAAATTGTCCTAAAGCAAGAATGGGTAACGCTCAATAGTTTTCAGATATCTTTGATAAAAAGGTGTTGATCCACTTCAAATGTTGACTACTCTAGTTGCGGGACAATATTTATCAAGACCAGAAATCAGAAACAGTTCCTGTAAAACTGCAAGTTGATGGTGATAAAGAGAATGTTTGATTCACTCGCAAAATAAAACAGTTCTTCATCAGTTGTTGGCAGCTAGCTGTCTGCAACTCTCACAAGGTCGCCCACTGAAGCCAAGCAGGGCTGCGCCTGGTCAGTACCTGGATGGGAGACTGCATGGGAAAGTTAAGTTGTGTTAGGGAGACCAGCAGGGGGTGCTTAACCTGTGGTCTGTGTGGGGACTGAGATGGGGACTCTATACTGCTCAGTGAGCGCCGTCTTTCAGATGAGACGCTAAACTGAGGTCCTGACTTTCTGTGGTCATTTTTTCCTTCAAAAAAAAAAAAAGAGTAGGGATTTAACCCCACCATTATGGCAAAATTTGCACACTGGTCTCTGTCCATCATGGCCTCCTAACCATCCCCATATTATAATTGGCTTCATCACTCTGTTTCCTATTCACCAATTAGGTGGTGTGTGGTTTGGCATAATATGGCTGCCGTCGCATTATCCAGGTGGGTTCTGCACACTGGTGGTGGATGAGGAGATTCCCCCCAATGTGTAAAGCATTTTAAGGGTTCAAAAAATTACTATATAAATGTATTGAATTATTATTATTATTTTATTTTATTTTATTTTATTTATTTTTATTTTTTTTATTTTATTTTATTTCTTTTATTTTTTATTATTCATATAATAACTAATTTAAGGGTTTACTTACACTAGGCATTTGACTCCAAAATACTGGTTTGTTTAAGCACATTGTACCATGGCCGGTAGTGATGGGTAGGGCCAGATATAATCTGCGGACATTTTTTGCTATTTCTGCTGAGATCTGTGGATTTATCCAGAATGATTTTAGGAGTATCATAAGTAAATCTTAATATATAAAATCAAAAATAATACCTTTTTAACTGGTATTTAATGTTTACAATACAAATCCAATTAGATCCACTTATTTGGAAAACAAAGCAAGTCTCTCATATGATATATCTACTAAAAGACAGAAAATATTACTTTACAAGGTGTATTGTAAATAAATCATATGTATATATATATATATATATATATATATATATATATATATATATATATATATATATATATATATATATATATATATATTAAATTTGTCAATAATATAACTGAAATTAATTTAAAAACTGAGAAAATTTAAATGTATACACATTAACAAAAGTAAATAAATAGACTCAATGGCAGGCTAAAAATCTGCAGATTTTCTGCACGCGCAGATTGCGTGTGGGCCTAGTGATGGGTCATTCGTGAATGATTTGTTTCATTTGAACAAATTTTGTATGTGACTCGAAAATGATGAGTCCTCTCAGGGAGTGATTTGTTCATTCACACATGTGCACATTTGTGCAGGAGAGGGAGAAGATTAGTTATTTATTCCAGTCTTCTATTGGGTTTGAGTCATTTGTTAATCACTTAAAAGACCGAAGGCATTGAGTAATCAAATTGTCCGCCAAAAACTCAAGAAATGTGTTTTCAACTTATTTAAAAAAAAGTTGAAATAACATGCATTAAACCAATCAGAGTTCCATCTCACATACCCTGTAGTTGCATGGCGCCATGGTGCATTTGCTATTTAAATGGTGGACTTTATAAGTGGAAAAATGGAATGCTTCACTAATGAGAAAACAGTTAAACAGAGCATCTGCAGTGCGAGGATAAAGAACGAGCCTCCTCCATTTGGCCTCTTTACTTTCTCTTTACTTTTTACTTTACTCCTTTACTTGCATGGAATCAGGAAGGAAACAGTGGAAACTCATGTCACTGAAGACATCTAATAGCCTACATATTTAATTTTGTTTATTAAGTGCAAAGATTTGGTTCAAAACTGTTTCTAAATTCAGTTCTAATCTCCAGCAAAGGAATAAATGAGTAATAATAATATTATTAAAGTTATATCCAAACACACGTCCTGTTCTTATACCTCATATTGTGATTCAGGCGTCTCCAAACCCGACAGGTGGAAAAATCTAAACTTGTTTTTTTTTTATTATTAAAACAAATATAAATATGCATATAATAAATAATACTGCTAATAATAATAACATTATACGAATTGTCATGAAGAAACTGAAAAAGCCCCCCCGGCGTGAAGAAGGCATGGAGGCAGTGATTATATAATAAAATAATAAATAATTATGAGATAATAATGATTTTATAACATTTTAATCTTTTAATTGTTTTCATCTGTAAAAGATATGTGTGCAATGCTGTACATCCTGTGTGTATTACATAATGTGTAAGCGTTTGGACCTGCATAGTTGAATAACTAACACGCCCTGCGCTGGACTAGAGCAGCTTTTAGTTCTATTTCAGTTCCTCAGAATAGCAGCAATGCGCCTTAACATACCTCTTTTATAGACCAGCAGACCCATGAGTCCACAAAAAGCACAAATGGATTTGCTATTTAAACAATGTGGCACAAAACGTGAAAATTACTGTTGTGCTGGTCTGAAAATAGAAACAAATCGCGCCAAACTGATCTTGCGCCATATTGCTCTGGATGTAGAATAGACCCCTCTAATTCTTAAGGAACTACGTCACAATATGTAAAAAAAAATAATTATAATAAAAAATCTATTGCAGCTTTCAGTTCATGTAAACTTTAATGTTTGACTATGGAACCTGATATGAGCAGCACAGGCCTATATACTGCTCATATTTCTGTGTCAGAGGCTGGAAGTTTGTCTTGCGTGTAGGAGAAGCTGTGCTGTTGTCAGACTGCATCAGAGACGCTGAAGCTTGAGCTGCAGGTTCACATCTGTGGCCACCTGGGAGTCTGCCTTCAAAACAGTCAAAATAACGTAACTGAGACCTGCTGGAAACACACACACATGTCCGACAGCCATTTATGAGGCTTTTCCATAGCCAGGTAGATTCAGCAAACAAGACATTTTATTGATGATGGATGAGACTTTTCTGGAGATTTTCTTTCTTTCTTTCTTTCTGTCTTTCTTTTTTTCTTTCTTTCTTTCTTTCTTTCTTTCTTTCTTTCTTTCTTTCTTTCTTTCTTTCTTTCTTTCTTTCTTCATTATTTATTTATTTATTTATTTATTTATTTATTTATTTATTTATTTTTATTATTAATTCATGCATTTATTTTGAATTTATATGTGCATTTATTTATTTATTTATTTATTTATTTATTTATTTATTTATTTATTTATTGTTTATGCATTTATTTTTCATTTATGTATACATTTCTTTATTAATTAAATAATTAATCAATTAATTCAATAATTAATTACTTTATTTATTTACTTATTATTTATTTGTTCATTTGTTCATTTTTTTATTTATTTATCTATGCATTTGTTTTGCATTTATTTTGCGTTTATGTGTACATTTATTTATTTATGTATTTATTTATTTATTTATTTATTGTTTATGCATTTATTTTTGCATTTATGTATACATTTGTTTATTAATTAAATAATTAATCAATCAATTTTAACATTTATTTGGTTATTTATTTATTAATAATATAATTCATTAATTTAATAATGTATTGTAATAATTAAGTAATTAATTAATTTATTTACTCAATTATTTATTTGTTTGTTTGTTTGTTGGTTTGTTTATGCATTTATGCATTTATTTATCCATTTAATAGTTAGTTATGTAATTAATTGATTTAGT
>NC_141021.1:4292500-4322500 GCF_052040795.2 Danio rerio | reverse complement strand
TTTTGAGTCATAAAATAAAATAAAATAAAATAAAATAAAATAAAATAAAATAAAATAAAATAAAATAAAATAAAAATATATATTTTAAATAATTGAAATTTAATTAATATTTATTTTATTAAATAAATGATTAAAATGAATTAAACATATTTTAATAAAAAAAATACAATCACTGAATAAATTATACACATTGACTAAAATAAAATTAAATATATAAAATACATTTATTTAGTTAATAATAGATTTTTAATTAATATATTTTCTTAAATAAATGAATAAAATTAATACAAATACATTTTTCATTAAATTAAATTGAAAATAATAAAATAAAAAATAAATATATAAATTAATTAAAATAATAATAAAATAAATCAATAAATAAAAATAAATAAATTTATTTAAATAAAAATTGAATTTTAAAAAGTAAAATTAAATATGCAACTAAATAAATATAAAAATTTATTAAAATAAAATAAAATTTTAAAATAAATGAAAATAAGTAAATCAATACAAATAAATTTATTTATTTAATCAATAATTAAATTTTAATAAATAATACTTTAAATAACTAAATGAATAAATAAAATAAACTAAACTAAATATTTTAATTTAATTAAATTAAAAAAAGTAAAATATACAACTAAATAATTATATAAATTGATTAAAATAAAATAAAATAAATGTTTTATTTATTTTAATTGATACTTAAATTTTAATTATTAATGAATTTATTAAGATAAAAAAATAAAATAAATAAAATATATGATTTTTTATTAAATTAAAATAAAAATTTAAATAAATAATATAAAAATTGGTCAACTAAAATAAGTAAATATGTTAAATAAATATTAATGAATAAACAAACTAATTTGTTAAAACAAAACAAAAACAAATAGTTTGATTCAAATGGTCTGATCAAAGTGACTCTCCAGTTAATGAATGGCTGATCACTGAATCACACAAAAAATCTCATCAGAGTAAGCGTACAGTTCCTGTGATCCAGTTAATGATGAAGCAGTTTTATGATCCCATTAGCAAATCTTGAGTTAACAGTTTGCTTAATAATTAATAAAATGTGATGTATAAGCATTGAAATGTATTAATCTGGATGTTTTGAAAAGTTAAAAAAAAGTAGTAATATTTAAAACTTCAAAATCTTTGCGTCATTGAATTTTTTCTGACATACTGAACGCAGCAAACATCATAGTAGATATTTGGCACACGTGTAAACACTGAGTAAATGTGTAGCAGCCTTTCGGTAAGTCTACGCATTTAACAAGAGTTCCGCTCACAGGCCAAAATCAATACTTGATTTATCTGCAAATCAAATTTCCACCAACACAATGGCCTCGCTGACCTCGCTGGCGCTCAGTTTCTCTCAAACATCCACATCAAACGGCTTCATCTGAATGATGTTTGCTGCCCTTTACAACATCAAGACTCTGGCAGAACTTCTCCGCTGCTTTTACCACAGTGATGGATGTGTGTGCATTATGCGCTTCATTTTGCAAATCCGTCTACCTCTAGCATTGTACGTAGACTACATGCTGCTTTCAGACTAGAAGGACAGACATAGACAGATGAATTCCCTCCTGACAGCGAACCAGCGACCTTCTTGCTTTGAAGCGACAGCACTACCTACTGCACCACTGCTTCGCCTTCTTGACATAACATAAAAGTATAATCAGTTAAAATCAACAGTAGATAAATAACTAAGAGGGAGAAAAAAAGATCAAGAGGTTGTGGGTATTATTCGGTCACACTACAATTACTTCCCAATGCCATCCGGGGCATCGCAGGAGGCTCATATGTGAGGGGGAATTACTTGAGTCTCCTTGACACGGCTGACAACATCTGTTTGTGAGCGCTAGTGTGCAACCAAGTGTTAATTATGCCTGCCAGAACACAACGCAAACTGTGGCAAAGGTCTTCAGCAACTTAACTTTAGCCTCCGTTTTGGTGGCTTGGGGGGTAAACAAGAGAAAAAAAGAAGCCCAGCAGCGAGTCGGGCACATTATTGTGGTGCGTTTCTATTCCTGTAAGGGCTCTCTCCTTCGCGTACCCTTTTAAAATGCGTTGTGCAAATTGCTGTCATGTTGCAATGTAATGCTGGCTCTCTGATGGAGATCCTTTTAATCATGAACCGCACTGATGTTTGACTCGTAGTCTTGATGTGAAAGCAGCGCAAACTGGCCGTCAGTGCAGGGTTTGTGTTCGCTGGAGAGGTTTTAATCTCGTTCAGCCTGATCAGTCGTGTGTGTGTGTGTATGTGTGTATGTGTGTGTGTGGGTGTCACTTAACTGGATGGCTTTGATGTAGGTTTAATATCTGTACTGTCCAAACACGGTTTGATTCCAGCCACAATGGTGCGCTGTTCTGTTATTACCCGCTGTCTTCCTCTATTGCCGTGAGGGTGGATCTGTACTGAAAGATCATTCAGTTTTTATACTGGAGTCTGGACTCATATGTGTTTTGTGTAATTTTTTTTCACTCTGCATGAGATTTCTCACTATATTGTAGCATGTTGTTGGCGAACATTTAGCTGTTTTAATTTGTTTTAGCACGCTGGATACTGCTTTACAAGATTAATTTCATAGATATTTACATTAGATGTTGCCTGCCCTGTTGTTGTCTATTAGAAGGAAAGCATCAATAGAGCCCCTGCTGAAAAATCCAGCTTAAACCAGCCTAGGCTGATTGGCTGGTTTTAGCTGGTCGACCAGCCTGGTTTTAGAGGGGTTTTGGCCAATTCCAGGCTGGTTTCCAGCCATTTCCAGCCTGGTCTTAGCTGGTTAGGCTGGAAAATGACCAGCCAAATCCAGCTAAAACCAGCTTGACCAGCCTGGTTTAAGCTGGATATAGCTGGTTTTGGCTGGACTCCCAGCTTGGCTAGGCTGGTCAAGCTGGTTTTAGCTGGTCATCTTCCAGCCTGACCAGCTAAAACCAGGCTGGAAATTGCTGGAAACCAGCCTGGAAGTGGCCAAAACCCCTCTAAAACCAGCTTGGTCGACCCGCTAAAACCAGCCAACCAGCCTAGGCTGGTTGAAGCTGGATTTTTCAGCAGGGGCCATTTTAACACAGGGTATCGCTCCTCTGAAATGAATGCCGGAGCAAGGTGCAGTGAAGGACTGTGGCCATCCAGAGCCAGAGCTATACACATATATACAGTTGAAGTCAGAATTATTAGCCCCCCTGAATTATTAGACCTACTGTTTACCCCCCCCCCCCCCCCCATTTTTTGTTGATTTTAATAGCACATTTCTATACATGCTAGTTTTAATAACTTATTTCTAATAACTGATTTATTTTATCTTTGCCATGATCACAGTGAATAAAGTTAAAGATACTTCTACACAGCTTAAAGTGTTAAACATTTTAAGGCTTAACTAGGTTAACTATGTTAGGGTAATTAGGCAAGTTATTGTATAACGATGGTTTGTTCTGTTGACTATTGAAGAAAATTGCCTAAAGGGCTAATAACATTGTCTAAAAAACACCCCAAAAAAAAAAAAAAAAAAAACTGCTCTTATTCTAGTCGAAAAAACAAATAAGACTTTCTTGAGAAGAAAAAAATATTATCAGACATGCACTAAAAATGTCCTTGTTCTGTTAAACAACATTTTGGATATATATAAAAAAATTATAATAATTCAAAGGGGGGCTAATAATTCTGACTTTAACTGTTTGTACAGTTGAAGTCAGAATTATTAGCCTCCTTTTGAATATTCTTTCTTTTTTTTAAATATTTAATGTTTTAAAGAGCAAATAAATTTTCACTGTGTGTCTGATAGTATTTTTTCTTCTGGAGAAAGTTTTATTTGTTTCATTTAGACTACAATATGAGCAGTTTTTATTTATTTATTTTCTTTAATGGTAGCATACATTGTTAGAATACAATGAGTGAGCAAAAGATCCGGGCTCAAGCCAGTTAGCAAGGGATTGCGCAATCTGAAGTGAGGCACAGCGTGGTGCTGCCTCACCTCACTTCCTATGCTGTAACTGAATAGGAGATACAGAAAATACAGCGATTTTGATCATCAAAATGATTTAAATCATTTGAATCATGCAGAAATTGCATTCATAGCACAGATTAGTCAACACTTGTATCATTAGTATACATATCATGATTGCCAGCGACCTTCTTGCTCTGTTGCTACAGCACTGCCTACTGCGCCACTGCATTGCCTATATTATATTATATCATATTATAGTATATTATTAAACTTTCTTATGAGGGTTAACTGATTTAGCTACAAACATGTTAAGCATGACATTAAAAAGATAAAATCACAGTTTTATGAAAATAACAGTTTCTTCTACTTTTGTTTCATCCATGCTCTTTTCACAGACTCATTTTATCTAGCTGGCCTTATTAAAGTGGATTTACTAGATGGGGACAAATCATACTTTCCCAGGAATACAAATGTCACTTTGGCCATTCAAATCTCTTCATGACTGATAAAGTTTCATTTATTGCTGTAGGTGCTTAATCTAGTGGCTGATTGGGAACATCTGCTTGATAAATGACTTGCATAAAATTAACAGTGAAGAAACACACCGATAAACGCGGTGGGGAGGTGACGGCTCTAAAGGGAATCTTTCTTTCTCACTAAACATTTACTCAAGACTTGAAAAAAAAGCTTTTCACTGCAAAACAAAAGTCAGAGAAAACAAAAGTGAAGTCAAGTGAATACATTAGCATCTAAAGTATGGTAGACAAAGAAGAGTTTGCTGTGATTATTCAGTAGGAAGAAATAGTTGGATGAAATAAAAAGTGTTGTTGTCTTCAAATGTTTGAACTATTTCAAAAGCTAAATGCACATTCATTATACCAACTTACATGCTAAGTACATGCTAGCATACCCACTATTTCATGCTAACAACATGTTAAAACATGCTAAGCATATGTTAGCTACACGGTAACAAAATTTAAATATATACTACCATAGTTTTTAAACAAACAAGCCAAATATACATGCTAAAACATGTTAGCAACATGTAAATCAATACTTGTTAGAATGTTAAAAAATTTTTAAAAATGCTAACAGATGTTTTAAAATGCTAACAACACATTTTAGCCATTACAAAAAGCAAACTTGACTAACAAACATGTTTTAGCATGCTACTTCAAACTATCAATATGCTAGCCATCCCTGCTGAAAAATCCAGCTAAAACCAGCCTAGGATGGTTGGCTGGTTTTAGCTGGACAACCAAGCTGGTTTTAGAGGGGTTTTGGCCACTTCCAGGCTGGTTTCCAGCCATTTCCAGGTTCCATGCTGGGAGATGACCAGCTAAAACCAGCTTGACCAGCCTAGCCAGGCTGGGAGCCCAGCCAAAACCAGCTATGTCCAGCTTAAACCAGAATACTCAAACTGGTTTTAGATGGTTTTAGCTGGTCACTTTCCAGCCTGACCAGCTAAGACCAGGCTGGAAATGGCTGGAAACCAGCCTGGAATTGGCCAAAACCCCTCTAAAACCAGGCTGGTCAACCAGCTAAAACCAGCCAACCATCCTAGGCTGGTTTAAGCTGGATTTTTCAGCAGGGGTATGTTAGCAAGTTTGCTCACCATTTTGTTATGGCTAAAATGTATTGTTATTAGTATTAAAACTTTTTTTTTGCACATTATCAGCATGGTTTAGCAAGTTGATGCAATGTTCAGGACATTGTTAGCATTAATTAGCAAGCTAAAATCATGTATTTGCAATCATAGCATGGATGGCATGTTATTGCTAAAGTGACTTGGCATGAATGCTAATAACATTTTAAGGCTATGCTAACATTGATTAGCATGCTAATAGCGTTTTAAAACATTTTGTCAGCATGCTGTAAACATTGTTATGTTGCCCCATGTTTAACATAGCCATTGTTAATATGAATTAGCATATCGCTCACCTGTCTGCCATTGACATTAACTACCCTGCTAAAAAATCCAGCTTAAACCAGCCTATGCTGGTTGGCTGGTTTTAGCTGGTCGACCAGGCTGGTTTTAGAGGGGTTTTGGCGACTTCCAGGCTGGTTTCCAGCCATTTCCAGCCTGGTTTTTGCTGGTCAGGCTGGGAGATGACCAGTTAAAACCAGCTTGACCAGCCTAGCCAAGCTGGGAGTCCAGCCAAAACCAGCTATATCCAGCTTAAACCAGGCTGGTCAAGCTGGTTTTAGCTGGATTTGGCTGGTCATTTTCCAGCCTGACCAGCTAAGACCAGGCTGGAAATGGCCAAAACCCCTCTAAAACCAGGCTGGTCAACCAGCTAAAACCAGCCAACCAGCCTAGGCTGGTTTAAGCTGGATTTTTCAGCAGGGTAATATGCTGTTATCATGTTCAAGCCATTGCTAGCACAGATCAGCATGTAGTTCGCAAGTTCTTGCAATGCTAGAATGATTACTAGTCTAAACTGGCATGTTTCTTATATGTATTTGGCATGTATAAACAGTATTTTCTAGCATGAATTGCATTGTTTTAAGCACAGTTTAAGCGCATTGGGTATTTAAGCACATTGCTAATGCTAGGGCTTTCATTAGCACTGCCAAAAACAGTACAGCTGTCAAGTTTAGAGTTTGTAGCTCAAAAGCTGTAAGCAAACACAGGTTAAGAAACTAAATTATGCTAAAATATTCTATGTTTACTGTATGTTGGCACTGTCAGTCCAACATAGTTGAACTGTAGCCTAATGTGACATGTACGTTTCTAAGCTATTTTACATTCTCAGGTCATATTATTCAGTAAGCTCTAAATCTGCAACATGCTGTGGATCTGAATGCATTGAAATCCCGGATGTTTTAAAGCCAGGCACATGCATTCCCTGCTTCCTTTCCTAAAAGTTTAACCTTGTGTAAACTAATGACATCCACCGAAATGAGTCGGATATGGCATCATAGTGACATTTCGGCGATGCGGGATAAAAGTCTGCTTATGAGAGCTGCTGGCAGTATGGTGAGGTTCAGGGATTTTCCCTTGAAAATTGCAGGAGGATTGTAGGGAGGATTTGGGATGTTGACACTTTTTTGGATGATGCACTTGACTTTCTAAGGGCAGAAAGGGTGTTTGGTTCTGACAGCGTCCCAGGTGAGACACTCAAAAACACTTGCAAAGCCGAGCGCTCAAATAATTCCCTCGCATTCTGGCTCAGGTTGTTTCCCGACATCCAGAGCCGGGGGATTTATTACAGCGTTTTATTAAGGTATAAATTACATTAAATGCATTCTAGTGAGCTGCCGGCTGTCTGGGAGAAATTTTAAGCCATGAAATCCTGCCACAGCGGTTTGTAAATCTGGATTTCCTAAAATAAAATAAAAAAATGATACAAAATCCTAAAATTGGTTGGCACACTTTATAAATATGAGCAATATCACACGGATAGCAGTGCGATATGGCTGTATATCAGCACTGCTGGGAGGCATGCATTGGCATGAGGCCGCAGGCATATTTGGTTTCATTTTTTTATATGCATGATTATGCTGTCGAATTGTTGTAAATACGCAGTATCACACTCACACCAGTGCAGTATGGCTGTATATAGTCATTGGTGGGGCACCAAGGCAACACAAGCCTTCCACTCATACCTATCAACCCTCCCGTTTTTCACAGGATTCTCCTGTATTTTATGGTTTTATCCCGCTATCTTCCCGTTAAAGTATTTTCCTGTATTCTTTTCCGTATTTTTAGTCTTTCTCTTAAGGGTGGCAATAAACATTAAAGAGCCGATCCTCCCTATACACAACCCATACCGCCGAATCAACAGTGGCCACCCCTTGCTTTTAAATGTCAGTTTGTTCTGTGCTTCCACTTTATTAAGGTATAAAAACACTTTGAAATAAACATAGAAACGGCGCGGTTACCTTTCCTTTTCATTACAGGTGCCGTAGATCTCCTATGCAATCCTCAAACAGTCATATAGCAGTGTATGACTGTCAGCTGATGCGCTCCATAGTGATAAGTAGATGATGTTTCCCAAACAGATTCTGTACGGGCGATTTGAAGCAGAGCGAAAGTCTGGGTTTTGGGTGCATGTTTGAACAGACATATACACATAATTAATAATAATAAGATGTAAAAATGTCGATTTTGGTTGGGTTATTGAAACACAGCTAATTTTAAATGAGCATAAAAAGTTAGGAAGGCAATCGAATACTTTTGTTATAATGTTAGATGTGTGCATTTTTGAAGTGACACCTGTTATTTAATGTAATCCTACGAAAAATGTGTAAATGAGTACAAATACAAATAAATGAGATTCATTTGTTTCTCTTTAATCAAAATGTGTCATTTATACAGTGAAGTAAAGGTTAATGAGATATGATAACTTGATTCTATTTCTTTATAATAGCTGTTAGTTTTAATAAGCTGAACTGTTTGCTAATTTATTTGCTGCTAATGTATACAATTTTTTTTCTCTTGTAAATAATACCATTTAACTGTTTATTTCAAATGAAACAGCTCCATATGAGCATATTTAGTAATTTGGGGACTTTTTAGGGTGGGGGGGGGTCCCTTATTATAGCGGGCATATCCCTTATTTTCACATCCCAATGCTGACAGATGTGCTCCCACTAGTGCTGATATACAGCCATATCACACTTTTACTCATGTGATAACTTGAAACAAAATAAAAAATAAAATAAAAAAACATCTTATACAAGTGATTTTTGCATTTCAGGTCTTTTTAAAAGTGCAATAGTCAAATCTTATTTAGTAACTTATTTATTTATTTAAAGGTAATTTTGCATAATACGTTCCCGTTAAACACCTAATCATACACTTTGATCTTTAACTAGTTCAAGTTTGTTAATAAGGCAATTACAAATGATACATACAAATCGGTTGCTAGGGTGTTGCCATGTTGTTGCTAGGTGGTTGTAATTGCAAGGTTGCTAGGGAGTTGTCATGTTGTTGCTAGGTGGTTGTAATTGCAAGGTTGCTAGGGTGTTGCCATGTTGTTGGTAGGTGGTTGTAATTGCAAGGTTGCTAGAGTGTTGCCATGTTGTTGCTATGTGGTTGTAATCGCAAGGTTGCTAGGGTGTTGCCATGTTGTTGCTAGGTGGTTGTAATCGCAAGGTTGCTAGGGTGTTGCCATGTTGTTGCTAGGTGGTTGTAATCGCAAGGTTGCTAGGGTGTTGCCATGTTGTTGCTAGGTGGTTGTAATCGCAAGGTTGCTAGGGAGTTGTCATGTTGTTGCTATGTGGTTGTAATCGCAAGGTTGCTAGGGTGTTGCCATGTTGTTGCTAGGTGGTTGTAATCGCAAGGTTGCTAGGGTGTTGCCATGTTGTTGCTAGGTGGTTGTAATTGCAAGGTTGCTAGGGTGTTGCCATGTTGTTGCTAGGTGGTTGTAATCGCAAGGTTGCTTGGGTGTTGCCATGTTGTTGCTAGGTGGTTGTAATTGCAAGGTTGCTAGGGTGTTGCCTTGTTGTTGCTAGGTGGTTGTAATTGCAAGGTTGCTAGGGTGTTGCCATGTTGTTGCTAGGGTGTTGCCATGTTGTTGCTAGGTGGTTGTAATTGCAAGGTTCCTAGGGTGTTGCCATGTTGTTGCTAGGTGGTTGTAATTGCAAGGTTGCTAGGGTGTTGCCATGTTGTTGCTAGGTGGTTGTAATCGCAAGGTTGCTAGGGTGTTGCCATGTTGTTGCTAGGTGGTTGTAATTGCAAGGTTGCTAGGGTGTTGCCTTGTTGTTGCTAGGTGGTTGTAATTGCAAGGTTGCTAGGGTGTTGCCATGTTGTTGCTAGGGTGTTGCCATGTTGTTGCTAGGTGGTTGTAATTGCAAGGTTCCTAGGGTGTTGCCATGTTGTTGCTAGGTGGTTGTAATTGCAAGGTTGCTAGGGTGTTGCCTTGTTGTTGCTAGGTGGTTGTAATCGCAAGGTTGCTAGGGTGTTGCCATGTTGTTGCTAGGTGGTTGTAATCGCAAGGTTGCTAGGGTGTTGCCATGTTGTTGCTAGGTGGTTGTAATCGCAAGGTTGCTAGGGTGTTGCCATGTTGTTGCTAGGTGGTTGTAATTGCAAGGTTGCTAGGGTGTTGCCATGTTGTTGCTAGGTGGTTGTAATTGCAAGGTTGCTAGGGAGTTGCCATGTTGTTGCTAGGTGGTTTTAATTGCAAATCTGCAGGCTGAAAAAGTTTAATATGCATCAAAGTTTAATATGGAGGGTAAGTGGTTTAAAACAAACGCCTGAGGTTTTGCATGAGGGATAGTGATACAGATGCTTGTTTTAGCAACATCAGAATCTGCCTGCCAACAACACAACAACATTAGCCCCCCGTATAACAGCATTAATATAAATGAAACAGCAGCGCCCGGACCAGATCTTGCCTCAGCACTGATCGAAATAAAAGCAGATATTATTCTTTCTCCAACAACTTCAAACTGAATCCTCCTCACACCTCAGCTGTGCGTGTGCAATGTGGGGTGGTGCATACATGATTTTGGATGATTTGTGCAGGGTGGCAATAGATCTTTCCTTTAGCTTCTGAATTTTTTCAAGGCAGTCAAAAAGACAGTCAGACTAGAGTCAATTCATCTGAATGAAGAGAGAAAAAAAACATTTTAAGAGTTAAAAACATTTTGGTGTCATATTGTAAGCAATTAGTTGCAGAATTCATTGTCTTTTTTATTTCCCAGGTAAATTACCTGAAAACTCTGGGAATTAATTAATTCATTTTCAGCTTAGTCCCTTTATTAATCAGTTGTCACGATAGCAGAATGATTATCCAGCATATGTTTTATGCAGCGGATGTCGTTCCAGCTGCAACCCATTACTAGGAAACATCCATTAATTCACACACATACGCTATGGACAACACGGGGAGAACATGCAAACTCCACACAGAAATGCCAACTGACCCAGCCGAGGCTAGAACCGCGAACTCGCTGTGAGGAGATCGTGATTCCCACTGCGCCACCTTGACACCCACCCTGGAATTTATTTGTTTTTTATTCGGGCTCTGCAAAATGAAATAGTATGATATGTTTTCAATAAATATAGAAAAAGTTAACTTATTTACATATTAATTAAAATATAAACAAGAGTATAGGGAAAATCTATGATTGCAGCATAGTTAAATATATATATATATATACAGTGTTGTACATTTAAGATACAATCAAAAAATAATAAAAATACTATAAAAAAAAAACTTGAATTAAGCTTTTAATTAATCTTTTGCAGTCTTGCTTCCCAAAAATACTTATGTTATTTTTATTTTTTTGATAGTTTTGTTCATGTTGTATTATTTTATTATAGTATTATGATATATTATAGTATTATAATATATATATATATATATATATATATATATATATATATATATATATATATATATATATATATATATATATATATATATATATATTAGGGGTGTCAAATGAATTGTTTCTTCGGTGCACCGTGATGCAGACGTGGACAATTTGGTATTCGTTTAGTAATAATCATAACCAGTTATTATGTACTGACGTCATTTATCTCATATGTGCTCTGTCGCTAGAGAGGCGAGTGCGGGTATTTACAACACTCATAGTATCATAGACTAATATGCAAATGTCTGCATATATATATATTATGTCATATTTAGTAAATACATTACAACAGAAACTCGCTTTGTTTACCAAACATCTCATTGGATTTGCATTGTAAACCTTAAATAATAGATAAAAATATATGCATTTTATTTTATTTGAATAATAATTTTAGTTTATATTTAAAAAATTTTAGTTAGTATACTCAGAAAATCATTCTTCAGAAATTATTTATTTCTTTATTTATTTATTTATTTATTTATTTATTTATTTATTTATTTATTTATTTATTTATTTATTTATTCTTTCTTTCTTTCTTTCTTTCTTTCTTTCTTTCTTTCTTTCTTTCTTTCTTTCTTTCTTTCTTTCTTTCTTTCTTTATTTATTTATTTATTTATCAGTTTAATATTAATATTATCATTATCATTATTATTATTATTATTATTATTATTATTATTATGTTATTTTTTTTATTCTGCAAAGAAATATCAAAAATGTCTGCAGATTCTGTCCTTACATATAACGTGATATGTAGATTTATTGATTTTAATAATTATTATTATTATGTTTTTTTTACATTTTTTTAATTCTGCAAAGAAATATAAAAAATGTCTGCAGATTCTGTCTGGCTTACATATAACGTGATATGTAGATTTATTGATTTCAATCTTATATATTTGATGTTCTGGATGACACAGTAGCTCAGTGGTTAGCATTGCCGCTTTACAGCAAGAAGGTCACTGGTTCGAGTCCCGGCTGGGTCAGTTGGCATTTCTGTATGGAGTATGCATGTTCTCACCATGTTTATGTGCGTTTCCTCCGGTTTCCCCCACAGTCCAAAAACATACGCTACAGATGAATTGAATAAAGTAAATTAATCGTAGTGTGTTTGTCCAAATGAGTGTATATGGATGTTTCCCAATGCTGAGTTGCAGCTGGAAAGCATCCGCTGTGGTGACCACTGATGAATAAAGGGATTAAGCTGAAGGAGAATGAATGAATGAATATTTCTGTTGTTGTCTCTATAACCTCTAAACAGTCTTGTAGGCTTACTGTATATCATAGCTCATCTCTTCCTAATGTCTCTTGAGGATGAATCGCTTTGTCGTTTTCCTCATTTATCAGTCGCTCCATATAAAAGCACCTGCTAAACGAATACATGCAAGTACAAAATGACTGATAGCGCGAGATGTTTGTCTACTAATCCTAAACAATCTAAAATACATACATCAGCATACGGTAGCCAATGTGGCAGTATAGGAAATATAAACTGACAACAGCTCCTTTAAAAACAGACATAAAGCGGAACGTATATGTTTTATGTGACACCAGCCATTAATTAAAGGGAGAGGCGAGAAAATTGCAGAATATGAAATTACAGGCTGTGTAAGAAGACACAAGACAGGCGAATATGGCTTCAGTCCTCAGGGGCGCTGTAAATAAATGGATTTGCTTCTCAAGATGCGATTCTTTCCATCACTGACAGTTCATTCTCATAGCCCTGCCAATCAGCTCTTCTCCCGCTATTACCGTGTCATTTTCCTCTTTTATAAATTCACCTGAAGCCGGCTTGCTTAAAATGTGCATTTGCAGGCCTGTAATGTTGCCCCGCGAAACCAATTACTCAATATATCCATCTCCCCTAGACTGACATTACTGATTCTCTCTGATGCCGGTGATTCTATTAAATAATCTAAGATGCTTAGCTGGATCTGTTTTCATTTTAATCCGTTCGCTGTCACGGCTTGATGTCTTCTTTGATGAGACATATGGATGCTTCAGAGCAGATCTTTTTCCCAGCGTTCTGAAGGCAAAACAGTACAAAACTTCTGTGTTAGGAGCACAATGCATTCAGATGTAATATGTTAGCGTCGTGACGGTCATGTACATGCTGTAAAGTGTGTTAACAACAGGTTTCGAACTCTTTCCCTGACATTGACAAGATATCTCATCAATTAACACTATAGAATTAACAATATAATGCTATAAATACTAGAAGAGCCTCTGTGAACGTACAACACGTCCAACCTTGAGGCGGATGGGCTACAGCAGCAGAAGACCATACTGCGTGACACTCCTGTCAGCTAAGAACAGGAAACTGAGGCTACAATTCACACAGGCTCACCAAAATCTGACAGAAGATATTGAAAAAATGTTGCCTGCTCTGATGAGTCTTGTTTTCTGCTGCAATATTCGAATGGTTGGGTCAGAATTTGGCATCAACAACATGAAAGCATGGATCCATCCTGCCTTGTATCAGCGGTTCAGGCTGGTGGTGATGGTGTAATGCTTGCGGAGAAATTTTCTTGGCACACTTTGGGCTCATTAGTACCAATTGAGCATCGTGTCAACGCCACAGCCTACCTGAGTATTGCTGCTGACCATGTCCATCCATTTATGACAACAGTGTCTCAATTCAATAGAGCACTTTTGGGATTTGGTGGAATGGGAGATTTGCATCATGGATGTGCAGCCGACAAATCTGCAGCAATTGCATGATGCTATCATGTCAATATGGAGCAAAATCTCTCTGAATATTTCCAGCACCTTGTTGAATCTATGCCACGAAGAATTCTTCCAAACCGGTGCAAGTAAGGTGTACCTAATAAACTTCACATACACACTCTATGGAGACTCTAACAGAGACTTATTTTAGTTCTTGTAAAAAGAGGCATAATAAGCCTCCTTTAAACTGAATTTTGCACCCTGGAAATTGCCTTGTATTATTGACTCATTGTGTGTGTTTGTGTGTGTTTGTGTGTTTTGGGTGTAGTTTTATGCCTCTGTCTCATAATAGTTCAACACAAACCCAGTGGTAAAACACAATTGCCTGCAGGATAAACACCGCAGGAGAGGCACACACAGCTGGAGGCCTCTAAGAGTTCAATGTGAACATGCAAGCATTAAAATTAATGAACGGACAATTAAAAGCTCGTATAATTTGCTATAAAGAAGGAAGTGCATACATCAAAACAAAACAAAGCAAAACAGAACTATAATTGACCCCCAAATGTTTAAAGTGTAGGGTTCATATATGTCAGTGTCTTTTTTGAAATCCCTTTATGCTTATTTAATTTAATTTTATTTAATTTTATTTAATTTTATTTTATTTTATTTTATTTTATTTTATTTTATTTTATTTTATTTTATTTTATTTTATTTTCATATAGAGCTAATTTAAATTGATATATTAATCATTTTATTATTATTTATTATTATTTATTAATTATTTTTATTATTATTATTATTATTATCATTATTATTATTATTATTATTAATAATAATAATAATAATAATAATAATAAAATTGTTGTTGCATTTTTTGGGGTTTTGTTAATGGTTTAGTTACATAGTTATAGTTAAATTTTTATTATTTATATTTAAATTTTAAGGTCAATTTTATAGCAAATAACAATAATTCTACTAAATTAAAAAAATCAAATAAAAGTAAATAAGAAAAAATCCCAAAATTTAAAATAAGTTTTAAAAACTGGATTTTTTCCCAGCATTTACACAATATCATATGTTAGATATCAACATAGTTTGCTGCAATAAACTAGAAAAAAAATAATTAAAGGGGTAAAAATATTGGGGTGGTCCAGAGTGTATTTTAAAGGCTTGGTAGTGGTTATAAGATGCAAAGTAATGTGTGTCCATGGTTCATTTGTAAAAAAAAAAAAAAAAAAAAAATCATGTTATTTTTTTTTTTACTATATTGACTATCAAATTTCCTAGTTCATCTGAATGCCCGCCCTCAAGGGGCTCTGATTGGTCAGCTAACGTAATGTGCCATAATTCACAGATTTGCTCCACATCACCCAGAGAAGTGTCATGCCTCTACAAGCATGCACTTTGCCTCTGCTCTGTAAAATAGTCATGTAGTTTAGCCGTATCAGTTTGAGTCTGAATCAGACAGAAAATGAAAAGGACATAGCTGAACTTCACGCCTGCTCTCTAAAACAAAACCTGACAAGAGTCTTTCACATGTATTTGGAATAAGCATGTGTAAGTAATATGAAATGTTCACATATCTGCGAGTTTGTTATTTGAGATGTAGAATGCAGGGAAAGCTTCTGCATGGAGAAACACTGCAGCGCTGGGGAAGATTGTGGATGTTTACAGTTGTTTGACGGATAAATATGAATTTATAGCTAGATTGTTAGCGGTGCCAAACAGCATTTACCATTGTTTACATCTTTGTTTACGTCTTCGCTATAACATAACGGTAACGCTAGACACTATGCATGTAATAGAACAAATAAATACACTTACAGTTTGTGGTTCACAATCCACACCTTTGTCTATTATGGTTGGAGCTGCTCCTTCTTTGAGGAGTTTTTAGCCGAATCCATCACTGAGGAGAGATCCTGCAAGCTATCCTTTGTTAAATGCTAGCTATATCTTTTTTATAATTCTCTGGAACATAATTCAAATTAAATTGCAAGCACTTCTCTCTCTCTCTCTATGCAATCTACTTTGGAAGCCCAAATACAGAAACAGAAGAAACAGCAGACCCCTTCGCTGTGCGGGGTTTGTGTGTGTAACCTGAAAGATTTATGATTTTATTAACTCGTATGTATTTTTTTGTATTCCCCAAACTTCGTACGCTGTAGGCTTTGCTAAGCTAATTCTGTAAAAGCCAGTGTCTCCCTTTGCGTTGAACTTTGAGAGTCTTACAATCAGAGATGTTGATCATGTTCACAAAGCTACATTACACATAAACTAAAGTTTAAAATATGATATTGCATGGGACTTTAAATGCAAGTTACCTTCTCTGCCCAGTGGAAAAAAAAGAATACACATAACTAAAAATAATAATTACAATTTATAAACCCTCCTACATAAGAACCGCAGGGATTTTCTCTTTCAAATTGGTAAATGCAAATGAAATATGCAGATTTTATGGTGGAAATAAAATTAGAGGAACTCATTTTCAGAGCTTCATGTGTTTGACCTCCACTGCTGCTTTACAACGTTCACCGTCTGACAACCAGATGCTGTTGCTTCGCACGTTACCTGAGAATATTTGACACTTTAGTTTGAAAGTGTGTGCTGTTAAAGGGCAGATGACAGATTCTGGAGTTCCTTCAATGTACCTCGAAATAGATGGTGCAAGACAGGATGACAAGGGGCACCTGTCGGATTCCTGCTGTCTGTCGAGTTTGTCAAAAGGACACAGACCAGGAAAAAAAAAAGTCAGAGAGGTTTGCTTTAGTACACTTTATATGAGATATGAGCAACAAAAACAGCTGCATTGTTATATTTATGAGGAACTAAAGGGAATGTGTTTTCTAATCTTATAATGTAGGTAGAGATTGATTCTTGCTTCAAAAAGCAGTGACAATGGATTTGTCAGTATAGCTTGGAGAGCTCAAGAAGAGTAGATTCTAATACATTTTATTATAGTTCATTGTTAAATTGGAGTTTTTCAGTTTTCAGTAAAAAAAAATAAATAAATAAATAAATATATATATATATATATATATATATATATATATATATATATATATATATATATATATATATATATATATATATATTAAAAAGAAAAAAAAACTTACAGGAGGGCGAATAATTTTGACCTCAACTGTATGTACATATATAATGCTAAATAAGTAATAACTATTTACTTGAGTAATGTTTTCATTACATACTTTTATACTTTAACTTGAGTAACTTTTAAGATTGTTTCTTAAGTAAAAAATGAGTACAAATTCAGGCAAGTACTTGTAGTTTTACTTGAGTATACATTTTGGAGACTCTACCCACCTCTGTTTCCGCAAGAACAGCAGGCGTGAATGGCACTTGTGAAAGAAATTTGAGATCTCAAAAAGCATACACATCGGCCTCTGGTGAATTTGCAAAAACAAAAACTGCAAATAAAACGTAGCTCCTTGGATGTATTTGGTGCTCTCCTGAAATGTAAACAGGGGTACATTTTCAGAATGAGCCTGGGTTGAACGTATTATAAACCACTGGCTTGCTTTGACAACCGCAAATAACACGCAAGCCAAAATTTCCGATTGTGTTCAGAAACATGTCAGAATATACTTAATACTGTATATCTGTGCTCAATTCCTCTGTGGAGAACAATACACAAATGCACCTTCAGTATTGAAATACTGGTAGATATCTACAACACTGTAAAGGTCATTTAAATTCCAAAAAGAAGTCATATTTTGATAGCGATCCTCGTCATTACATGTGGATGGAAAGCAGGAGGCATCCTGACTGTTGACATTCAGTCATTATTCCCCCGATTTCATTATGAAGGCATTAACATGTTGTTTCCAGGCTTGTTGCATCATCAGGATTATTTCCAACCTGGCGGCGTGTTGTGATCTGTGGGTTTCTTCAAATGCCATTTCGCACTGGGTGCAGAAGAGCAGCGATATCTTAAGGCATGTTCATGAAGCATGATCTTTATAAACAATCCAGGCATTTCACATGCTGAAGAAAAGACGTGGAGTCGCTGCGAGACACTTCTTGATTTCGATAGTGGCTCGCTTTCTATGCATATGCTGTTTTTTCTTGGCAATTCTCACTATTAACTGGCTGATTACCAGCCTATTGTTAAAATCTTGGCTTTTTATTTGTACTAATAACTAATCTGTATGTTCTTATTATATATCCCTAATACCTAAAGCCAACAACTACCCTAATAACAATTAATTAGCAGCAAAATAGAAGTTTATTGAGTCAAAAAGCATAGTTATTGGTTTGTTACTAGCAAAAAATTGTACCTTTAAATAAAGTAACCATATTTTTGCACTTGCGCTTGGAGTATGAATATGTATTAGAGTTAGTTTTACATTATATGACAGTTATAAGACACAAAAGCTCTTTTTTTCTTTCGTAGATCTAGATTTTACATTGGAAACATGCTAATTATTATACATTTGTTATGTATTCTGTCATCTTTATCATCTATCTAATTTAAATTTAGTCTCTTGGTATATTTAATTTTATCTACCAAGTCACAGAATGCAATACAGGCTCATAGGAAATATGTGACCAGGGCTACATTTTGGGGAAACCACAAATACATGCCTGAACAAACGTTTATCTGCATTTTCTTGGTTAAAAAAATGCTATATGGGAAGTACGACATTGCCAATGTTTGTTCCTTTACATGCTACAGTGTGAAACATTTACTGAGACATATTACAAACTGATAAAGGATTGTTTTTTTTTTTTGTTTTTTTTTGCTTTTTTTTTTGTTTGTTTTTTGTTTTTGCTGCATCAAACTCTTGAAATTTAACATAAAATGCAAACAAAATGAACAGATCTCGAACCAAGATCCTATTGAAATAACATACGATTTCAAAATTCTGGAGGAGGCTGAAGGGAACAACATGCAACAGTTTATCTAAAGTTTTAATAGGACTGAATTATGCCTCCCAGATGCTGAACACATTGTGATATTTTGTGAATTTTGATTATCCCACGGACACTCATAGTAAGAGAAGGACTCTTGACTAAATCAGAAAAAAAAAAAACAAAAAAAAAAAAAGATCTTAGTTTTTAGACTCTCGCAGCCAATCTTATATTTTTTGAACTTGGCCCAATTATTCACAACAGCACATTGGAAAATCTAAGGAAATAATAACCTATGTGATCCCTAATTGAATGTTCGCCTTGGCCACTTACAGTAACTCCATATAGACAGCTTTTACAGAGCGGTCAGTTTGCTCGGTAGCTCACCTTGTACAGTGTCGTACTTGCTGTGTTTGAGTCCAGCAAAGGACAGTTCCAGAAACCAGGTAAAAACCAAAAATCTATAAGTAAGTGATGTGCTTTTCTTTTTCCTCTTTGCTTTTGAAAACACTATCAGTTGGGTATAGGGAATAGTGCATGGTCTAAAAGGGTTGTCCTTATTCTCTAAATGAGTTAAGGATGTTTTAGAGCATAACGTGCATAAAAAAGTCTCATTAATTTATGGAGTGAATAGTAGTTGCACCATGGTGGATTTGATATTTGCATTCTGGAATTTATACACAAGATTATAGTGATTAGGCCATTTATAAATTCACCAAAGCCCCCTGAGGCATAGGAGGTATATTTTTATAATTAAATTAATTAATAATTTAATAACAATAATTAATTAATTCATGATAAATTAATTTATAATTAAATTAAATTATTATTTATAATAATATATTTTTATAATTAAATGAAAAACAATAATGTTTACATTTTAATCCTTTATATGTTTATTTATATTTAAGCATGTGTGTGTGTGTGTTGCTGTGCATCCGTGTGTGTGTAATAAGCAATGTGTGCATTTCCATGGTGCTCCATCCGGAAAAAGGTGGTTCGCAATCTCCAGATTGGAGGAAAGTCCTTACCCCAGGTGGAGTTTAAGTATCTCTGTGGTTTCGAGTGAGAGAAGGATGGAACCTGAGATTGACAGGCGGATTAGTAATGTGGTCGATGTACCGGTCCGTTGTGATAAAGAAGCAGTTGAGCTGAAAGGCAAAGCTCTCGATTTACCAGTCAATCTACGTTCCTACTCTCACCCATGGTCATGAGCTTTGGATCATGACCGAAAGGACAAGATCTTGGATACAAGTGGCCGAAATGAGTTTCCTTCAAAGGGTGGCAGGACGCACTCTGATAGACAGGGTGAGAAGCTCTGTCATCCGAGAGGAGCTCAGAGTAGAGCCGCTGCTCCTCCACATCGATAGAAGTCAGCTGAGGTGGCTTGGGCATCTGTTTCAGATGCCTCCTGGACGCCTACCTAGGGAGGAGTTCCAGGCATGTCCCATTGGGAGTAGGCCTAAGGGAGGACCCAGGACACGCTGGAGGGACTATGTATCTCGGCTGGCCTGGGAACGCCTCGGGATCCCCCCGGAGGAGCTGGAGGAAATGTCTGGGGAGAGGGAGGTCTGGGTTTCTCTCCTAAGACTGCTGCCTCCGCGACCCGGCCCCGGAGAAGCAGCAGAAAATGAATGAATGAATGAATGAATGAATGAATAAAAAATCACTGTCTATTTAAAATAGCAACGTACCAACAATGTGCCCTGACACATCTCCTTCTCAAACCAGAATGTCCATGGGTGCACAAATGCATTTGCATTTTAAACAATGTGGCACAGGATGTGAAAATGATACTGTATCTGCTCTGGGCTGAAACAACAGTAGCATCACGCCTGGAATTGCATTGCATCAGGTGTATGGTGGCCCTTAATATCAGGCTACAAATGAGATAAAATGATTTTAGGCAAGTATATCCACCCTTTGAATGATTAAAAACACTGAGAAAGTGTCTTATTGTCTCCTTAAAAATCACTGTGTGCATTCCTCCTCAACATACGCATCAGTCACACACTGATGCAGCACAAATGCCAAGTCCCCACAAACCTATTAACACGATATTAGCCGTTCTGGTTAATTGTATTATTAATGAACGATACAATTGAGTAGCCCTCATTCGGCGCAATGACTTATTGACTCAAATCAGCCTGACATTTGGCTCTGCAGCAAAGCGCGAACAACAGAACAAGAGGTGCTAAACACAACATCCATTATCCCGTCTCAAATCATGTTCAGAAATCATGATCCGCGCAGCGTTTAATAGAGCGATAGATTTATATGCATGAATGTAAATTGTTTGTGGATGATTGCCACTCAAGTTGCGACCTGTTCTCGGCGGTGGCGGCGAACAAAATGACCTTTAAATGAGTTCTCCATGTATATATTAAAGCGTATAATGGGCTCTCTTATTGCACCAATTTCCCTGATTTTCACAAGCCTCTCTCTCTTTCTCATTTTCATTTTTTAGCATCATAAATTCTATTGGTACTCGGATGCTTTTGTGGGTGCCTTTAAATCTATCAGGCAACACGGAGGCATGCATCAGAGCGTTTAGCGGATCCTCACGAGAAGGGAAACAGTTTCCACCCCTTAATTTACTGCCAGGAACGGCCGGCTGACGCAGTCTCGGATAAGTAGCTGACTGCGCTGCCGGATCAATTCTTCTGCAGCTGTCACATTCTCTGGCTCGATTTGATCAAGATTGGCCAATCTGGAGCTCTGTGAAGTACAGGCTGTGGGCATTCGAAAGAAATCTGAGCTGTTTATCAGCATCCGAGAGACCAGCGTTTCTGAGCATGAGATGAGATACATCAGCATTAGCAAGATAATGTTGGAAAGCATAAAAATGCTCGTGCTATTTTATTTTCTTGTGTGCATGGTTAGGAAGTTTTGCTTTGGTGCATTCAAGTTTATATTCAAGTATACGCTCACTGGCCACTTTATTAGGTACACCTATCCAGTTGCTTGTTAACGCTAATTACTTATCAGCCAATATATACATACGTATACGTATATGTATATGTATATATATATATATATATATATATATATATATATATATATATATATATATATATATATACATACATATATATATATATATATATATATATATATATATATATATATATATATACATATACATATATATATATATATACATATACACACATATATATATATAATAAAACTAAATAAATAATCAACTGTAATAAAATGTGCCAGCATGTTCTCCTCGCCCATCCCATGGGTTTCTTCCGGGTGCTCCGTTACCCCTCAAGTCCAAAGACATGTGATACAGGTGAATTGTGTAGGTTAAATTGTCCATAGTGTATGTGTGTGAATGTGTGTGTATGGATGTTTCCCAGTGTTGGGTTGCAGCTAGACAGGTATATGCTGCATAAAACATATGCTGGATAAGTTGGTGGTTCATTCTGCTGTGGCGACCTCTAATAATAGGAATAAGCCGAAAAGAAAATTAATAAAATGTGGCAAATGTGAAATGTTTAAAAAGGGACCAAATAAAAAAATAGAAATAAAATGTCATAAATTTCAATAAATCTCTCAAATAAAATACAAAAAAATACATTTGTGTATTAAAAAAGAAAAAAAAAATTAAATAAAAATAATATAATATGCATACTTAATTAATTAATATAATATGCATACAATATATATATATATATATATATATATATATATATATATATATATATATATATATATATATATATATATATATATATATATATATATATATATATATTTTTTTTTTTTTTTTTTTTGTATTTTTAGTTTTATATATATATATTGAAAATCTTAATAAAATGTGAAAAAAACGTGGTTTAACCTGTTAACTGCACTTAAAATAACCAAGCAACAAACAAACAAGAAAGACAAATATGATAAAAATGCAGAACACAATAAAAGAAAAAGTAATTTTAAGATGATTTCTTGGATTAACTTTTTTTTTTAAGTTAAGTGGTTGTAAACAATGTATAAAGTTGAATTTAAACAAACAAACTAAGTTGAACATTACTAAATTTAATTTCTTTAAATTCAACACATGCTTTTTTTTCAGTGCACATGCTGCTCAGATCATATGGTCTCTGTACATTTAAAGGCTTCCAGAAGTCTGTGTGCAACATCAAAACCTAACCCCACAAAAAAAAGCAAGATAAAAAACTAAAAAATGCATTGAATATTTAATGAGCACAGCATGTACAAAATGCTCTGAAGTATTCTAAAGGGTTGCTTGAAAAACTAAATAAATAAAATAAGTTCAAGTACAGTACAGAGTTCACACAGTATTGATCACTTGACCGTCACGCAGACTTCAGCACATCTGATTCTGGGTGTCAGCCTCATTCTTCAGCACAAACACTCTCAAATCCACATCAAGAAAAAATATATATATTATGCATTATGTATTATCTATATGACACAATGATGAAAATTATGTTCATTTTAATAGAGAAAAAAGTAAATAATTAAATCGAGAGAGAAAAAAAGGTGACCCCTAAAATAGAGACTAAGCCAAAACATAATGAATGGATGAATGAATGAATGAATGAATGAATGAATGAATGAATGAAGTTTTTAGATGTAAAAGTGTGTATCTGTGTGTAAGTGTGTGTGAATGAGTGCGTATTGGTGTTTCCCAGAACTGATTTGTGGCTGGAAGGGCATCCGCTGTGTAAAACATATGCTGGAATAGTTGGCAGTTCATTCCGCTGTGGCAACCCCTAAAATAGAGACTAAGTCAAAACATAATGAATGAATAAATGAAGGTTTTAGATGTAACTGTGTGTATCTGTGTGTGAGTGTGTGTGAATGAGTGTTTATGGTTGTTTCCCAGTACTGATTTGTGGCTGAATGGGCATCCGCTGCGTAAAACATTTGCTGGAATAGTTGGCGGTTCATTCCGCTGTGGCGACCTCTATAATAGAGACTAAGCAAAAGAAAATGAATGAAAGAATGAATGTTTTAGATGTAAAAGTGTGTATCTGTTTGTGTGTGTGAATGAGGGTTTATGGGTGTTTCCCAGTACTGATTTGTGGCTGGAAGGGCATCCGCTGTGTAAAACATATGCTGGAATAGTTGGCAGTTCATTGCGCTGTGGCGACCTTTAAAATAGAGACTAAGCCAAAACATAATGAATGAATGAATGAATGAATGAAGGTTTTAGATGTAACTGTGTGTATCTGTGTGTGAGTGTTTGTGAATGAGTGTTTATGGGTGTTTCCCAGTACTGATTTGTGGCTGAATGGGCATCCGCTGCGTAAAACATTTGCTGGAATAGTTGGCAGTTCATTCCGCTGTGGCGACCTCTAAAATAGAGACTAAGCAAAAGAAAATGAATGAAAGAATGAATGTTTTAGATGTAAAAGTGTGTATCTGTTTGTGTGTGTGAATGAGTGTTTATGGGTGTTTCCCAGTACTGATTTGCAACCGGAAGGGCATCCGCTGTGTAAAATACATGCTGGAATAGTTGGCAGTTCATTGCGCTGTGGCGACCTTTAAAATAGAGACTAAGCCAAAACATAATGAATGAATGAATGAATGAAGGTTTTAGATGTAAATGTGTGTATCTGTGTGTGAGTGTGTGTGTGTGTGTGAATGAGTGTTTATGGGTGTTTCCCAGTATTGATTTGTGGCTGAATGGGCATCCGCTGCGTAAAACATATGCTGGAATAGTTGGCAGTTCATTCCGCTGTGGCGACCCCTAAAATAGAGACTAAGCCAAGGGAAAATGAATGAATGTTTTGGATGTACAAGTGTGTATGTGGGTTAGTGATTTGCTTCAATGACTGTCAGGCTGAAAGTGAAGTGTTAAAAATGTCAACATGAGGTCAGCAGCTGCGTCGCCTTGACAAAATGATAGAGAAAGGCATCAGCATTAGGATAAACAAATGCCCTGTGTTGCCTCTGCTGGTTAACAAGCACTTTCAGGTTTCACAGTTTCACACTGACAACACCAGGCTTAAATAAAAGATGAAAAGTGCTAGAAGGATCCACTTTACTCAAGGCTTCATGTTTTCCGCTCTCGACTGGAGAAATGTAATGTCACCACGCCAAAGATAAGTGATTTTATATGTTCTGCTCTGCACACACTGAACTTAACATGACTTGATGCTTTTCAGGTTTAATCTCTATGATTTTTTACTGAAGAATTCATGTGATAACTTTATATGGTTGCTTTTATTGTTTTATTCAATACTGTTTATATATACACAACCGGTCAAAAGTTTGGGGTCAGTACGATTGTTAAATGTTTTAAAATAAGCTCTTTCCTGCTCACCAAAGCTGCATATATTTGATCAAATATACGGTACAAATTGTAAAATTGTGAAAGTAGTTTATCTTTTAATTCATTTATTCATTTTCTTTTCCGGTTCACTCGTTTCTCTGTAGCACATGTGTCTGAACTGTAAGGGAAACTGGAGCATCAGGAGGAAACCCACACCTACGCAGGGAGAACATGCAAACTCCACACAGAAATGCCAAATTGCCGAGCCGCGGCTCGAATCAGTGATCTTCTTGATGTGATGCGACAATGCTACCCATTGTGCCACCGGGCCGCCCATTCTTCTTCTTCTTCTTCTTCTTCTTCTTATTATTATTATTATTATTATTATTATTATTATTATTATTAGTAGTAGTAGTAGTAGTAGTAGTAGTAGTATTATTGTTGTTATTATTATTTTTATTATTATTGTCATCGTCGTCGTCATTATTATTATTATTATTATTATTATTATTATTATTATTATTATTATTATCATCATCATCATCGTCATCTTGTTGTTGTTGTTGTTGATATTATTATTGTAATTATTATTTATTATTATTTAATAATAATAATAATAATAATAATAATAAAAGCAGCAATAATGACCAGAGAAATAATTCAATTTGAAATTACATACAATAAGAACGCATAAAATATAATAAGAATAATTTTATTTAAAAAAACATGAACAAAACCTGATCCCAAACTTTTGACCTATAATGTATATGTGTCAATTTTTTTGAGGAATCAATATTGAAGTGTGTATAATTAATTTCCAATTTACTTTTTAAAATGCAATGTATTATTTTTTAATTATGTGTGTATTTTTAAGTCATATTTTTTTTTACATTAATTTAATTTATTTTAAGCGTTCTGTACACCACTTAGTCCTTTTTTGTAATGTTTTAATTGTTAATGTATGTATTTATTTTAAGTTATACATTTTTTATTTTATATTATTTAATTTTTAAGCATTCTGTACAGGAAAAGACATATGTTTTATTATGATTTTCATCATTTAATTTGGTGTTTACAGTGTAAAACAGAACACCTAAAAAATGCTTGTTATCCAGCAAGAAATGTCTGAAAATCCAGGACTTTTATTTGTCCTAATGCTGATCCCTGTCTTTCCCAATTTGGCATGACAAGGCAGTCTACTTTCCTGTTATTTTATTTTGTTTTGTTTTATTTTAATATACCTTCATTCATTCATTCATCCATTCATTCATTCATTTGGCTTAGTCCCTTTATTCATCAGTAGTCACCTCAGCAGAATGAACCGCCAACTTATCCAGCAAATGTTTTAGGCAGCAGATGGCCTTCCAGCTACAACCCAGTACTAAGAAACACACAATATCACATTCACATACACACACACACACACACACACACACACACACACACACACACACACTCATATACTATGGCCAATTTACTTTCTTCAATTCACCTGTAGTGCATGTGTTTGGACTGTGGGGGAAACCCAAGCCAACACGGGCAGAACATGCAAACTCCACACAGAAATGCCAACTGGCTGACTCAAACCAGCGACCTTCTTGCTGTGGGGCAACAGTGCTAACCACTGAGCTGATTAGAAATTTGCGTTAACGAGCAGTTGGACAGGTGTACCTAATAAAGTGGCCAGTGAGTGTTTAAACAAGCAAATTAAATGTAGTAATGTTCAACCTAAATAGCTTAAATTCAGCCCATATAATTGCAATCATTTACATTTAAAGAAAATGAGTCAATCCAGTGAATCATTTATTTCAGAGCAGACCTTATTGTTAGCATTAAACATAATGCTCCAGAATGCAGACGGTCTAACAAAACCTATAGATGTCTTGACCTCCAGACCCCCTGCTTTTGTTTGGGGGCTTCTGGTGTCCATAAGGCAGGTCCTGTTTTAAGTGTTTTGTCATGAGATGGCCGTGTATTTTGCTGCCCTCCTGACAGCGTGCTTTATTGTCGTCTGCGGCCCGAGGCTACAGAGCAGAAAAAAAAAAATAGGAGCTCTTCGTCCACTCCTGCACTTCTGCCCTGCAGTCAAACGCAGATCCACACCTGGAGTCAGCTGTAATGTAATTCCAGCTCATATGTGCGTGTGAGTGTGAGTGTGTACAGGATTTTTCCATACTTGCGAGAGCTCAATCGCCCTCACTTCTATAATGAGATATCAAACGACTCACTAGTGAGGACATTTCATTGGTCCTTGCGACACTGTTAGACTTTACCGCAGTTTTACCATTGTTTACCATGCAGTAAAACACCACATGCATTCTTTACAGTTCACTACTGTACGTTGCACTGCAGTGTGGGTCATTTTAAAACTTTTACAGTAACTGCACTTTTTTCTGTGAGGGTCGGATGCTTTTTATACACTAACGCCCCGTTCACACTGCCAGTTAAATGTGACCCAATTCCGTTTTTTTGCTCATGTGTGACACAGATCAGATCTGTTCTATGACCGTGTAAACATGAAAAAAAAAAATGCATGCATTCGGATATTCAGATGGGTTTCAGGCCTCCTTCATTTGTGGAAATAAATAAAAAATAAATCGAATGACAATGCGACTGTCATGTAAACAGGCAGATCAGATTTATCGAGGCATTCCGTTCTGTACATCATTAAACTTGTGACAATAGCCCCTTTCACACAGTGATACCGGTAAATATCCGGAAAATGTCTGGAACGACTTTACCGGTAGATTCAAAAAAGCGCTGTTCACACAGGCGAGGACGTTACGGAATTTTTCCGGAAAAGACCGTTCACACATCCATTCCAAAATACCGATAAATTCTGACATCACTAACCAGAAATGAGCTCTAAACGGCCAGGCTTGTGTTGAGATTTGACTACTTTATAAACTCTGTGGATGGATCAGTATTGTGAACAACTTCGATGAAATATAGAGAAACACTTTCGCGCGTCAAGATGTACAGGAAATGTGTGTGCGTTCATGGGCACACGCAAAGCTTAAAGGTAAACAAACAACGGCTTTTCATAAGCATCTTATCGATAATTATTTAATTGGCATTAAAAATATTAATTGGCATTAAGAAGAACATATAAGCGTTATCTGACTAACATCCAGCAGCTAAAGATGTCTGGTAATATTCAAAGGGTTTTATTTTCATAAACCGCGCGGACATGAATGCGTCTGACTGTTCTGATTGGCTAAAGCAGACGTCTCACGTCAGCACGTTCTAGACGTGCACGCGCTCTTTCCAGCAATCTTCCTTCTGCATTCGCACGGCGCAGCATTCCGGCAAATTACCGGTAATGTTACAACTTCTCTTTCCGGAAAATAGCCAGAA
The DNA here is from genome assembly GCF_052040795.2 of Danio rerio. Lineage (NCBI taxonomy): Eukaryota > Metazoa > Chordata > Actinopteri > Cypriniformes > Danionidae > Danio > Danio rerio. The sequence continues at coordinate 4,294,078 of NC_141021.1, read as the reverse complement.
CGAATTTACCGGTAATTTCAAAAAGGGTCTGTTCACACAGACAAACCTTTGTATGTGTCTGTATGTGTGAAAGGGGCTAATGTGGTGCTTCTCTGTTGTTTACTCGTACCCACAAATTCCTTTGAATGGTGGAGGACATCATAAAGCATAAAACCATAAGCGCAAGCTGCGATGACGGCCGTTTCTCTTCGCCTCAAAATCATTTTAAAGTTGGGCGAACTTCATGTTGTAACTTTTGCTTTTTGTCGCTATTAATACACGCACTGCGGGCTACACATAGAACAACTTTATTCTCTCCAACACCAGTGCGCACACAGGCAAAGGCTACATCTTCAACTACACATCAACACACACATCAGGGCCATACCATTACATAAACTGAGTGGGGGTAAATCTGGACTAAACCATTCACTGCTTATACTAGACTTCACATATTTTGCAGAGCTAAAAGCAAGACAATTTCTTCAATTGTGGTTAGTGTGGCACAGATGCTAGAACCTGTCTTTATGCATGCGCGACATTGTAAATTGTATGGCAAGTGTAAACATGGTCACAATTAAAACAACGTGTTAACAGACAGGCAAAAAAAAAATCAGATATAGGCAACAAATCAGAATTTGCCATCAAGACCTGTATCTAAAAAGTTCATATCATTTGATTAAATGACTGAGAAACACTAGCGCCCACAATTTAGTTTGTTGCTAGTTTGTGGTTGCTAGGTTGTTGTTAAGGTGTTGCTAGGGTGTCCTTTGCAGTTGGAAGGCAGTGGCTAGCTGTTGCGAGGTGGTTGCTGTTGTGTTTTGAGGAGTTGCAAGGTGGTGGCTAGGGTGTCCTGAGTGGTTGCTAAGGTGTTGCTAGGTGGTTTCTATGGTGTTCTGAGTTGCTAGGTGGTTGCTAAGGTGTTGTGAGGTGGTTGCTAAAGCATTCTGAATGGTTGCTAAAGCTTTGCTAAGTGGTTGCTAAAGTTTGCTGAGTAGTTGTAGGCAGTTGCTAGGGTGTTTGCTAGGGTGTTCTGAGTGATTGGTTGGTGGTTGCTAAGGCATTGTATGTGTTGTGGTTGCTATGGTCTTTAGAGGGGTTACTGGGTGGTTGCCAAGGCGTTGTTAGGCTGTTGCTAAGATGTTGCTAGGTGGTTGGTTTCTATGGTGTTCTGAATTGCTAGGTGGTTTCTTAGATGTTGTTATACGGTTTCAATGGTGTTCTGAGTTGCTAGGTGGTTGCTAAAACATTCTGGGTGGTTGCTAAAACTTTGCTAAGTGGTTGCTAAGCAGTTGATATGGTTTTCTGAGAAGTTGTTTGGTGTTTGCTAAGCTGTTCTGAGTGGTTGCTAGGTGGTTGGTACGGTGTTCTGAGTAGTTGCTAAGGTGTCCTATGTGGTTGCTAGGCAGTTGCTAAGGCATTACTAAACAGTTTATCTGTGCTTGCTAGGGCTATCTGCGTGGTTGCTAGGCTGTTGCTTGGGTACACTTGGTAGATACTAGGCAAGCCTCACATAGCTGTTTAGTCATAAACTCACACTTCCCTCATGAACCATCAGAACTTAAAGGTTCTACAGCTAATATGAAGCTGATCTGAAAA
>NC_141021.1:4277500-4290000 GCF_052040795.2 Danio rerio | reverse complement strand
TTTCAGAATCCTCTTTCCTGACGGCTGACCTCAGAAGACTTGTAATGCAGCTCAAATGACTTATGAGTTATTTACCATAAGCACTCATACTCACTGCTCTATGTGCATCATGTATATTAGTGTACAGCGTACACATTAACCCATTTACTGTAACTAAAAATATCAGCCCATGTGATGGAGCAGTGTGCACTTTGGATGGAGCAGCTCAGAATCCTGCCATTAGTTTGGGTTAAAAGTCAACTTTGCACATTAAGCATACATTTCTACTGGGTTTGCATAATTTAAACACAAGGTAATATTCAGATCTTGTTTTATAAATATATGATTGGTTGCTAGGTAGTTACTAATGTGTTGATTGGTGGTTGCTAAGGTTCCCATACATGTTTGTGCACTTTTCAGACAACACTTAAAATAGTTTCAAGAGTTCTCACTTAGATATTGCTTGACAGCTGTAAGCAGGTTTGGCATGCTGTCCCGGGAGAGAACCCTGAGCTCGGAGATAGTTGAGCCCAGGGCTCCCGCCAGGTACAAAGAGCATGTGAGGGGAGTATGAGATCAGGTGGTTCTCGAGAGCAAAGAGGAGTAAGGGGTGGATGGGGGGTTTCTTCGGAAAACAAAGATAAGGGAGTAATGTCTAGCTAGGCTACTTATAGTGGGTTAGGATAGATCTGATTGGCTAACTAATGAGTGTAGATAGGTGGCCAGCTGCTGTCAATTATATCACGTGCTCCTCTCGAAATTAGTTTAAAAACTTCACTTCTTCCTGAGATCGGCCTGGTTATTCCCATCACTGCTAGTTTCAGACGGTTCAGAATTGCTTGCTTCATTTGGGAAATCAAAACTTTGACTTTTAAAACTTTGCAAATCTTTCACAGCCCCATTATGTGCTTAAATTGAATGAAAAGTAACATCTGAAAAAAAAATAAAAGCATAATGGGGTACTTTTGGACGAGACTCCGGTTGAGAGCTTTGAACAGAAAGCTCCAAATAAAATAATAAAATATAAAGCAGTTGTGGATCTATGATCTCAGATTGGCGAATGGTTTATGATCACATTGTTCCCATTACCATCTGACAGTCACATCAATCTCATTGGCCAATGGATGATATTTCCATTTCATATCATTTAGAAAATGGATGCTGAGGGAAGGAAAGGAACAAGATGGTTTACATTAAGAACTTTTTATGCTACTTTATTAATTAAATTCCGTTTTTAGTCATTTGACTCATTCAAAGATGAAATCCCGTCCTCGATTTTTCATTAAATGGATGCCAGACACGGACATTTGGATGTACACAGCATTCCCAAAATCAGACTGAGGGAGCGTTATGGGTTTCCACAGGGTTTTGATTGATAGTGGAGGCCGGAGCTTCAGAAAGCACCATGGGGCAGGTCAATATCGAGCGCTCAGAGCCTTTCTTTCCATTTTACGAGGACCTTTTCATTAGTCAGGCTGGTGTTCTGTGTTAAAAGTCCTCCCTGACTGGTCTCCCAATAGATTTTGCATGGCATATAGAGACCCCCGATGCGCTCCTCCTCGTGGGGCTCTCTGCCCAATGCTGCTTTTAAAGTGATTATGTGTTTAATTTCAAAATGGCAATGATTCACCACAAACTGCTCGGATATCATAGGAAATAGAAGGTTTTTGTACTTTTACATATTTGCAATAAAGAAATATGAAACATTAAAACAAAATAAAAAGTTTTATATTTATCTTTATACTATTATATTTAATATTGTATATATATATATATATATATATATATATATATATATATATATATATATATATATATATATATATAATGTTAAATATTTTATACTTTATTTATTTTTTTATCAATTAATTTATTTTTATAAAATATAATAATTAAAAATAAGTAATACAATTTAAAAATTATTTTATTTTATTTTATATATATATTTTTTTTTTACTTAAAATTTTTATATTAATTTCATTAAATTTGTATTTTTATCCATTTATTTGTTTTAATTTCTATTTTATTTTATGTTTCATTAATTAAATTTTTTTGTTTTTATTTAATTAAATTAAGCAAATTTTTAAAATTCTTTCATTTTATTTATTATTTTATTTATTTTTAATATTTATTATTTATTTTATTTTATTTTTTTTTATTTCAATAATTAAAAAAATAATTTAATTTAATTTAATTTAATTTATATCTGGACCCATTATGTGCCTTTTTTGGTGATAACATAATTTTAATTTAATAATCAGATTTGTTATTATCCTTTGCAGTAATTGGTATCATTATTGTTGATTAATCTTAGAGGTGTTTATCCTATTTTGTCAATCTGAATTTCTCAAAAACGTTACATGTCAAAAGACATAATGAATAAAATAAATAAATAAATAAATAAATATAATAATAATGATAATAATAATAATTATTATTATTATTTTTATTTTATTTTATTATTATTATTATTATTATTATTATTTTTATTATTTATGTGTTTATTTATTTGTTTATTTATTTTTTATTTTTTATTCTTCTGTCATTTCATTATTAAATTATATATTTTCTCTCTGTAGTTATTAATAGTAAATCAATGTATCGTTCAAATAAGCTCCACCTAAAAGTGAACATTCTACATTTTAGGTTCAATGTATAATATTTTCCCTTACAACTATTAACAGTATACACATTTACTTTTCCAAAACACATCCAGGTGCGAAGTGTAATTTTCAGTGTATTTATTTTTTGCTGGTTGATTCTGTGACAGGAACATGCAGTCCTCACACTGTTTGTCAGTCTTGAACATTCTGTACTTTTCTTTCTGCTCTTTTTTACTGCTGTGGCCTCTTTGAAGTCATTATATTGCATTAGCCTTCACTGACAAAAGATAGATGTGCTGTTGACCTCATTCAGAGGCCAGACAGCATGATAGAAGAGTGTTTTCACAGAGCGTCACAGAACATGAGAGTGTGTAGCGTGGAACAGGGTGACCATTACACACTGCACACTTTCACAGAGATCTTTATGAGTCTGTCAAACACACTCTAATGCACCTGCCTTTATCTTATCATACATACCTATATATTAATATACAGTCAAATGTAAAATTATTAGCCCTCCTGTGAAATTTTTTCTTTCGGATAGAATGTTAAACTGAGGTCCTGACTCTTTGTGGTCATACAAAATCCCATGGCACTTCTCCTAAAGAGTAGGGGTGTAGCCCTGGCCAAATACCCTCCATCGGCCCTTGCCATCATGGTCTCCAAACCATCCTCATCCACAGAATTGGCTGTATCACTTTCTCCCAACTAATAGCTGGTATGTAGTAAGCGCATTGGCACCGTTGTCCTGTGGCTGCCGTCCAAGTGGAGCTGCACATTGATGGTGGTGTGGAGAGTCAGCCGGGACTCGAACCAGCAACCTTCTAGCTGTTCTCCATGTGTTTGCGTGGGTTTCCTCCAAGTTCTCGCACAGTCCAAACACATGCACATAGGTCAGTTGGATAAGCAACATTGTCTGTAGTGTATGTGTGTGAATGGGAGTGTATGGGTGTTTCACAGTAATGGGTTGCCGCTGGAAGGGCATCCACTTGGTAAACATATGCTGGATAAGTTGGCGGTTCATTCCGCTGTGGTGACTCCTGAAAAGAAAATGAATGAATGTATGAATGTTGAAAATGTGGAAAGGAAAAATATTCTTTAATGATATGCTTCAAACAATGACATGAAAATGTAAAAAAAATAAAAATAAAAAAATCAAATGGCTTAGGAAAAATCATAATTATATAGAGAAATTTTATTTTTTTATTTTTTTATTTTTTTATTTATTTATTTATTTATTTATTTATTTATTTATTTATTTATTTATTTATTCTGTGTGTCTGTTTATTTGTTTGTTTGTGTATTTATTAATTTATATTTATTTTAATTTGTTAATTTTGCTTATTTACATTTATATTTACTTGTTAATTCTTTTTTTTGTTTGATTGTGTATTCATTAATTTATATTTATAGTTATTTTAGTTTGTTCATTTGTTTATTCTATTTATTTACACGTATACGTTAATTTAGTTTAGTTCCATTTATATGTTAAGTTATTTATTTAAATTATATATATTTTTTTATTTCATTATTTTTTATTTTTTTTTATTTTGTGTGTTTGTTTATTTGTTTGATTGTGTATTTATTAAATTATATATATATTAATTTGTTAATTTTGCTTATTTACATTTATATTTACTTGTTAATTCTTTTTTGTTTGATTGTGTATTCATTAATTTATATTTATATTTATTTAAGTTTGTTCATTTGTTTATTTTATTTATTTACACTTATATGTTAATTTAGTTTAGTTCCATTTATATGGTATTTATTTAAATAATATTTTTTATTTCATTATTTTATTTATTTATTTATTTATTAGTTAGTTAGATAATACATTTTTCAGCTTATTAGTTTACGCATTACAACGCATTACAAGTAAGTGAGTTACTTTTGTAAGTAACGAGTAAAGTAACGCATTATTTATTTACTTAATTTGATATAGCTGCACCATGTTGGTGTTTCATAACATCTAATTGTTACAAGGTGGTTCGTTAGCCCAATGCTCAACCAGGACATACATACATACATACGCTACAGACAATTCAGCTTAGCTTGTCCTTGTACTTGGGGGGGTTGAAGTACCTGGAGGAAACCCACATCAACGCGAGGAGAACATGCAAGCTCCACACAGAAAGGCCAACGGACCAAGCCGGGACTCAAACCAGTGACCTTCTTGCTGTAAAGCCACAATGCCGCCCCTAAAGTTTAGTTAATTCACTTTTTAAAAAAATAAATTGCAGAATTAAAATGGTATCGTAGTCATGTTGAATCACACAGTCAATGAGAGAATGCAGGAACAGACAGGAAGATGGCAGAGCCTTACATTTCTGCAATAGATTTTTTTTAATTTTTAATTTTTTTTAATTTTATATAGCGCATTTATTGTGTATGGCCAATACACCCAAAGCGCTTCACAATCATGTGGCGGGGTCTCTCCGCACCACCACCAGTGTGCAGCATCCACTTGGATGATGCGACGGCTGCCACAGGACAACGGCGCCAGTGCGCTCACCACACACCAGCTATTAGTGGAGTGGAGAGACAGTGATCAAGCCAATTCGGTGAAAGGGGATGAAATAGAAATAGTCTATTTAAACACATGGAGGAAAAGGAGAAGAGGATTATCTGAATATACAGTGATATAAATAAAAGTACAAAAGTAGCACATGCATTCTGAGAAAGAGATCAAGCCTCAGTCAGGTCAGAAAAAGTAAAGCAAAACTAACGCAGCTAGTCACTTTTTTAGGGAATAACTTAATATTGTTAGGAATTAATGCATTACGTTCAAAAGTAATTTTCCCTAACATCCGTTTTGACTGAAAACAACCCTTTAATGTATTGAAAGTATGTATGTGATTATAAAGATGCAAAGTTCTGCTGACATTTGCAATTCACACGGATCCTCCCACTGCTATAAGCTCTTTTTGTGACACAGCTGAAAGTCCCATCTGCAAATAAGGCCAATCACGCTTCCAGCAACACCTAAAACCCGAGCCTTGTATCATTGTCTGAATGTCGCACATATGGCTGAAATCCCGATGAAACACACACCGCACAATATCTCTCATTCACCTCGCATCCTCTAGATTGGGGGAATAATGTGTTTACATGGAGAAAAAAAGCACTGTAAATGTTGGAAATGGGTAATGAGGTTTAGGAGCCGTTTCCCAGGAAATGTCAGTAATTCCCAGCTGTCATATTTTTGAGGCTTGCTTTGTTTGCATTAGTGAATTATGGTCACGGCTGGGCAGCTCCAGTCTCACAGTTCACTTCCTCCGAGATCTCCAACGCCGCTTATTTGTAGCTGTAAATCAGCTCTGGTTGAGCTTGTGAGACGGAATGAAATGAATTACACAGATGGTCGATGCGGTATAACTTTTAAGCAAAATAGAGCTCACTAGAGCCGACGGTGGGTTGAATAATGGAGGATTGATTAGTTACAGGTAAATGAATATGGAAATGCACATTCAGGCGTCTTAGAACTTTGGTTGGAGAAAAGCATTTAAATGTCATACTTGTGATGTACTTGTTGCTTTTTTCATGTATGTTTAAAAAATATGGCACATTTTAATGTAGAATTGGATTGATTGATTGATTGATTGATTGATTGATTGATTGATTGATTGATTGATTGATTGATTGATTGATTGATTGATTGATTGATTGATTGATTGATTGATTGGTTGGTTGGTTGGTTGTGTGGTTGGTTGGTTGGTTGGTTGGTTGGTTGGTTGGTTGGTTGGTTGGTTGGTTGGTTGGTAGGTTGAAAGGTTGGTGGGTTGGTAGGTTGATTGGTTAGTAGATTGATTGGTTAGAATGTTGGTTTGTGGGTGGGTGGGGAAGTTGGTGGTTTGGATGGTTGGTTGGTTAGTTGGGAAGTTGGTTGGTAGATTGGTTGGTTGCTTGCTTTGTAGGCTGGTTGGTTGGTTGGTTGGTTGATTGATTAGTTGGTTGGATGCTTGCTTGCTTGCCTGCCTGCTTTGTAGGTCGGTTGGTTGATTGGCAGGGTGGTTATTTGGTTGGTTGGTTAGTTGCTTGTTTTGTAGGTAGGTTGGTTGCTTGTTTGTTTGCTTTGTAAGTTGGTTGGTTGGTTGGTTGTTTGGTTGGTTGTTTGGTTGGTTAGTTGGTTGATTAGTTGGTTGGTAAGTAGGTTGGTTGGTTGGTTGGTTGGTTGGTTGGTTGCTTGCTTGGTTGCTTGCTTGCTTTGTTGTATGGTTGTTGGTTGGTAGGTTGGTTGGTTTGTTGGCAGGTTGGTTGGTTGGTTGGTTGTTTGACTTGTTGACAGGTTGGTTGACTCGTAGGTTGGTTGGTTGATTAGTTAGTAGGTTGGTTGCTTGCTTTGTAGGTTGGTTGGCTGGTTGGTTGGTTGGTTGGTTGGTTGGTTGGTTGGTTGGTTGGTTGGTTGGTTGGTTGATTAGTTAGTAGGTTGGTTGGTTGCTTTGCTGGTTGGTTGGTTGGTTGGTTGGTCGGTAGTTTGGTTGGTTAGTTGGTTGATTGGTTTGTAAGTAGGTGGGTTGGTTAGTTGGTTGCTTGTTTGCTTGCATTGTAGGTTGGTTGGTTGGTTGGTAGGTTGGTTGGTTAGGAGTTTGGTTGGTCAATTGGTTGTTTGGTTGGTTGGTTGATTAGTTGGTTGGTAAGTAGGTTGGTTGGTTGGTAGGTTGGTTGATTGGTTAATAGGTTGGTTGATAGGTTGGTTGGTTGCTTGCTTTGTAGTTTGGTTGGTTGGTTGGATGGATAGATGGTTGGATGGATGAATGGTTGGTTGGTTGGTTGGTTGGTTGATTAGTTTGTAGGTTGATTGGTAGGTTGATTTGTAGGTTGATTGGTTGGTTAGTTCATGCTAGAAATCCAAAATATTGCTTTTTAAGTACATTTAATTTAACAAGCAAGTGCATATAAATATGCAAACATATTTTACTCAAAGAAAGCATTGCATATAGTCATCAAAATAAGGGCATATATACAGTTGAAGAAAAAAATTATTATTTATTTTTCAAATATTTTCTGAATGGTGTTTAACAGAGCAAAGATGTGTTAAGTTTTTCTTAACAATATTAATTAATAATAATGCATTAATAGTAATATATTAATGCATTAATAATAATATATTAATAATAATATTTGTCATTCTGGAGAAAGTCTTATTTGTTTTATTTCAGCTAGAATAAAAGCAGTTTTTAATTTTTTTAACCATTTTAATGCATACAGAAAAAAAAACATTGTTCTACAATTATTTGCCTAAGTAACCTAGTTAAGCCTTCAAATGTCACTTTAAGCTGAAGACTAGTATCTTGAAAAGACCAAGTAAAATATTATATTATGTACTGTCATTGCAAAGATAAAATAAATCAATTATTAGAAATGAGTTATTAAAACTATTATGTTTATAAAAGTGTTAAAAAAACATTTTATTTTTGTTTAACAGAAATTGGGAATAAAATGTATAAGGGGGCCTTTAATTCATGTGGGCATGTAAAACAGCTGAAGCTATCCAACACGCTGAGCAGTTCTTCTTGAATATGTGTGTTTCTCTGGATGTGGGATCATTTTCAAAGCATGAGAATTAGCAAGGCTGAGAGTGAAATGTGTGAAGCAGGTTGTGGAGCAGTGTGTAAAGGTCAGGAGGGCGATCTCTTTAATCCAGGCCTGATGGCGAATGACTTTCTGATGAAGATCCCAGTGGACGATTGCAATGCAATCTGCCACTGCTTTAAATATTCTTAGCTCTTATTCAGTTGGCTTGTTAATCTCTTTTTTAATGTTGTATTGTACAGCAGGAGCCAAAACATTTGCAACCTGATCTGGGTATGTTTACATGACAACAACAAAAGTTTTTTTGCATATTATGAAAAAAAAGATTAAAATATAAATTCATGCATTCATTTTCTGTCAGCCTAGTCTTTTGTTTATCAGAGGTTGCCACAGCGGAAGGAAGCGCCAACAATTCCAGCCTATGTTTTACGCAGGGAATGCTTAGTATACTAGGAAACATCCATACACTCTTACTTTCACACACACTCTCATACACTACAACAAATTTAGCCAACCCAATTCACCTATAGCGCATGTGTTTGGATTGAGGGGGAAACCGGAGCACCTGGAGGAAACCCACACCAATATGGGAAGAACATGCAAACTCCACAGGCAAATGCTAACTGTACCAGCTGAGACTTGAACCAGCAACCTTCTTACTGTTTGGCGATAGTGCTAACCACTGAGCCCCTGTGTCGTCCTGAATAAATCAACCACAGTTTAAATACTATGTTCAGGCTAATCTGACCAATTAGATCTGCAAAAATCTGACCTCACCACTGAATCCAAGCTGGTTTAAAGATAGCCCATGACTGCAGAAATATGATCAGGGAAAATGATTTTCAGATCGATATATGATGGTAATCTCTTCTGTCAGACAAGGATTTATCTGTCATTTTTATTCGGACACATTGGTATTTCAAAGAGCCTTGTGCCTTACTTAAAAATGAGTCTGGTGACGTTCTTGGCTCTATCTTGACATGATTTTTGATTTATTGAAGTGATGATTGGTAGATGTCATTGACTCGATGATCTCACCGTATTTAGATATTTTGGTCACAGCGCCACCTACTGCTATGATAAATTGGCTTCAAATATCTCTGCTTAGATTCCACCAGTTCTTCTAATATTATAGTTTTTCTGAAGTGACATTTAATAGCTTAAAGGGCCTTGTTTCAGCAGGGTGTTTTCACACCTGTACTTTGGAAAACGTCAGGAAAGTGGGCGTATCCAGCTCTGTTTAGGGGGGAGTGTCGGAGGAGCAAAAGAGAGATGATATGGGAGTGTCGATTTGGGCATGCGCTGATTTCAGAGTCAAAACACACACACACACACACACACACACACGCACACACACACGCGCACATGGAAGAAAGTGACTGTGTTTATTTGGACATCAGTAGTAGAATTATTTGATAAATTATTAAATGGTGGACTTTAGCTGCAGTTTGGTTCTTTCATTCAGGAATTTCATTTATGCCCCTTGTGACAAACGAGATATTTGATTCGAGGAACTGCTCTAAGTGTGTATTTTTCATGCAATGTTTGTTACCGCATGGCGAATAAGAGAAAAAACCTCTGCATTTCCTGGAAACTTATGCCTAGTTCAGACTGCGTGATTTTAGCCCCGATTTTGGCTCGCCGACAGGTTTTGAGAAATCGCCGACAAATGCCTGAAATCACAGGCAAATCGCTGCTCGTGCACGTGAGTGACAATCACACAGTATGAACTATCAAAGATGCCATCTGAGAGAATCACCGATGAGTCGCCGATGCCTGTGAGATATTTGGCGTGCTGAATATCTGGAGCTGTCGGCGATTCAAATCATGCCGTGTGAATTGAATTTTGACTGAAAAGAACATCAGCCATCGCCTACAGCCAATGAGAGAGCAGTTTTCACTTGTGTGTGCGTGTGTGTGTACCTACTGCAGGCCAGCGGGAGGCTGGGGGAGAAGTTAAAAGCGCTCTTTTTGGGTTTATTTGGACCCACGAAATGGAGAAAAACTAGTGGAGGTTTGACAGGACTCAGGAGCAACCGTGTCTGTTTGACGTTTCATACAGAAAGAAATTAGTTTATTATCAACGTTGAGGAGAAATGGCTAATTCCCTTTAAACCCAGGTGAGCAAACATGTACATGTTCTACCCCATTAAAGGCTTCTTTCTCATTATGTAGTTAATAACAAAAGATATACTACATGTTTTTGGCTGTGAGACGTAGTTTGGACAAAGTTGTCGGCGATCCTCCCTATAGTAAAGTCATGCAATGTGAATGTCTATGTCGCCGAACCATCTTGCAGTGTAAACAAAGCAGCGACGAAACTCTAGCCCAGATAGTCATGCAGTGTGAAAACATCTGTGACACGACTACTTTTAAAATCATGCAGTCTGAACTCGGCATTAGATTCACACGGCAGGCAGCGTCAGAAAGCCGTGTGTGTTATTCCTGTCACAAATTGTGGTGGAAATCCTAAAACACGATAATAGTTTGATTGTGGTGCTAACATGTTTACTCTCCGTGTAATAGTTAGTTCAACACGAACTAACTTTGCCATCTGAATAAACAAAGAGCACTGGTCGCTCACTTACCGAATCTGTAGAGACAGGACAATCAACACCAACTAGAGCCGTGTCTTTAATAAGAGGAGACGAGCAGCAAATCCAGATCTCACCATTTCCAGATGAGAAAAGCTCTCGGGTAAACGATGTTCCTTAGACACGTATTGTTGTCAAGCGTCGCGTGCACTGTAATCCACACGTGAGTCCAGCTCTCTCATAGAGAGAAAATGACAACAAAACCTTCACTGCAGCAAATTATAAAAGCAACACTGCATGCTTGTTTTGCCAACAGAACGTGGTGTGTCTTTGCTGTCTAAACACTGTAACATTAATGAATGTTAGTTACACAATAGAGTGCGCTGATTGGTTTGAACCAAGCCTTACTCATGCACTAATATAGCACACTCGGAGATGTAATAAGGTACTACCAGGTACAGCTGTCCAGTCTACATGATGGAATACACTCTAAGATCTCATGGCCGTGACGCAGCTTCAAAAATTAGTTTCAAACCAGACGTACGAATTTACTCGAAATAACGCAAAAACAACCGATTTTCACTTTTTAGTGAAATATAGGTGTCCTAATAGTGTTTTTAGCAGTGTGGGACACGTATACGACTGTCAACAGCTCAAAAATGTGTTTTGGTGTTTCGTGACCCTTTACCTAGATTAATTAGGTTGAGTTAGGGTAATTAGGCAAGTCATGGCATAACAATGGTTTGTTCTGAAGGCTTTCATTCATTCATTTTCTTTTCGGCTTTTATTAATCTGGGTTCGCAATGCAATCTCACGGCAATTTGTAACTTTTTGATTTAGTGGCTAATTCGTATGAATTCGTACAATCTAATTCGTACAATTTAGTATGATTTGCTCATCCCCCAATGCCGGTTGGGTTTAGGGGTGGGGTTGGGTGCCACGCCTCCTTTTTAAAATTGTATAATTTCGTACGATTGAACTCGTACGAACTCATATGAATTAGCCACTAAAATGGCAAAACGTAAAATACTTACGTTTTCTTGTCAGATCAGGCTTGGGGTTGCCACAGCGGAATGAACTGCCAACTTATCCAGCATACGTTTTACGCAGCGGATGCTCTTCCAGCTGCAACTGATCACTGGGAAACACCCATTTACTAACAGCTGCGAGCGTTTTGCGTGCTGTTTATGCACCCTGTGCTCCTCATTTTTTAACCGCCTGCTGTGCCTCGTGTTTTTGCCGTTGCGCACCATGCGCTTGCAGTTGAAAAAAGTCAACTCAGAGTAAAAAAGTGTGTCTGTCGCGTCTTTTTCATTTTCCAAACAAATAAAAGCAGAGGTGGGTTTTCTGTTGAGGGGACTGCAGTGTTTGTGTTTTCGAGACGACTATTGAGACTTTTGAAGATGGAGAAGAGACCAGTGGTCGCTGTTTCAAGACATCAAGAGCTGTATGACTTCACAAATCTTGAATATTACAATATTATTAAACATTACAACATCAACAGAAACACTCTCGCACAATAAGCAGCTGATTCAGTCATTGCCTAGCAGCATAGAAAGCACACCGAGCTTCTTTTTTTCTTGTCAAGAGAAAAGGCAGTGTGCTGCACCTCACATTTGTGGAATGTAAAAGCGCATTCGGTGTGATCGACCTCTCAGGGGATTAATAATATTGACCTTAAAATGGCTCATTAAACAATTAAAATTGTTAATGCTGTAGCCGAATTAAAACAAATCAGACATTCTCTAGAAGAAAGAATATTACAGGAAATGCTGTGAAAATTTTCTTGCTCCATTAAATATCATCATTCATTCATTTTCCTTTGGCTTCGTCTCAATTTCAGAGCTCA
>NC_141021.1:4215000-4272500 GCF_052040795.2 Danio rerio | reverse complement strand
ACAGTGTGTGTGTGCGTTCCCGGCCTGTCAGCTGTTAGCTCAGCAGCTCTTTAACACACACACACACACAGAGAGAGAGAGAGAGAGAGAGAGAGAGAGAGAGAGCAAACCAGAGTACTGGCATGAAACTTAACAGGTATGAAAGTCGTGCAATTTACAAAAATGAGCAATATTGATCCTCTGCTGCTGATTTGCTGTTCATTCTAATCGCGAGCCGTTTGTGTTTTATTTCTTGTGTTGTTTTCACCACGGTATGTGTTTTTCTATCATTTCGAAATGACACTAGCCTATATTTTCACTTTGTCACAGTTATTAAATCAGTGTGTCAGTGGCACAGTACAGGCTACGTGTGTGTGTCAAACATTTTGGTGAATGACATTTGTTTGGGCTGGTTATATATTTAAAATAAAGATTAAATGTTGACTTTAGCGATGACGAGGCTTCATTTAAACTGCAGAAGATGCCATCCGACAACGAGGGGAAAACGCCCCACAGCAGCTGTTTTCCATCCTATTAGATCACATTTCTTTAAATGATCAGTCCAGGAGATGCTGCTGATGGACAACAGTATTAGTTCAAAGAGGATAAAAGCAGTTAAAATAGATTAAAACTATCGTTTCAAAGCTGTCCAAATGTGACTGTTTACACACATCAGCTGCCGACCGGAAGTTCTTCGCATTCTCCTTGCACATACACGCAAAGCATCATGGGTAATTTTGCGTTCCAAGAAAAAGGTCTATAGATAAAGCAAACAAACAAACAAACAAACAAACAAATAAATAAATAAAAAGCGACATTAATTCCTGCCCTCTCATGGTAGGTACGCACAGTACATACAGCCGTACGGCTGCAGGTGCCACTGATTTTTATTATCATTGGCCACTAACGGAGAAACGCTGCCAAATGTAGTGAAGTAAGAATAATGATTTTTCTCTCATAATTTACTTGAGTAAATGTACACATTTTTAAATGTACTCAAAAACTACACGTTACCCAATCATTTTACTCAAGTAAATGTGATAATAATAAATAATAATTCCTTACATTTATATAGCGTTTTTCTGGGCACTCAAAGCTCTTTACACAATGGGGGGAATCTCCTCATCCACCACCTGGATGACGCGACGGCAGCCATTTTGCGCCAAACCACACATCACACACCAGCATATTGGTGGAGAGAGACAGTGATGAAGCCAATTGAATATGGAGATGGTTAGGAGGGCATGATGGACAGAGGCCAGTGGGCAGATTTAGCCAGGATGCCGGGGATAAACTCCTACTCTTTTTCAAAGGACATCCTGGGATTTTTAACGACCACAGAGAGTCGGGACCTCGGTTTAACGTCTCATCCGAAAGACGGCGCTCACTGAGCAGTATAGAGTCCCCGTCACTATACTGGGGCATTAGGACCCACACAAACCGCAGGTTGGGCGCCCCCTGCTGGCCTCACTAACACCACTTCCGACAGCAACCTAGCTTTCGCATGTGGTCTCCCATCCAGGTACTGACCGGGCGCAGCCCTGCTTAGCTTCAGTGGTTGACCATGTGAGAGTTGCAGAGAGCTAGCTGCCGGCAATGTAATGAAGTAAATGTAATTCGTTACAACCCACCTCTGCCAAACAGCTTACAAAAGATGATTTTCATCATAGGTGCCCATTAAAAAAACAAAACAAACATATACAAGTGATCAAAGTAATGGGTCAGGCAATCATAACAGTGTAGCAAGATCTAGATTTGCCCTACATTCCAAAAAAACAAAACCAAAAAAAAACGAGACCATTTTGATTTAGTTCGCAAAACAAATCTCTGCACATTTTTTAGATTGCTTTCCATCCCTGATACATGGAGTGTTTTGTCCCGCTACTATAAGAAATTGCTTCCATTCTGCACAGTGGATCAAGCCATTAAAGCGGCAAGACACTCCAGAGCTACAAGAACAAAAGTGTGAGCGAGGACTGTATTATTATGATGAAGTAAACACACAGGGCTCAGCATGAAGCTGTTTGCTGGACCTGTTGCCTGTCCGCTTAGAGTGTCAGCGTGTAAAAAAAAAAGAGTTTTCAGCACAAAAGGGAAACAAAACCCATAAACACAATGCATCTTTGTAGACTGGGACTCACCAACAAAACATTGCAGGATTCCCTGAGGGTCTCAATTGAAGTGCAATAAAAGTCAGCTTTGTAATAAATTGCTTCAGTTCGCCAGAAGCTTGAAGTTGGAGAGAGAGAAATAAATAAATATATAAATAAATAAGCGAAACCTCTCTCTCAAAGGCCACTGGCAGTTATCGAGCACAAACACAAATACATTTTTCATTATATTTAGGCAGCCACTTTAAATTAGTGTCCTCCTTTCACCTGAGACGCTCGCCTTATTGGCACGCGAAATGTAATATCATCACCGCTGACATGCCAGCGCATTAGAGGACACTATTAAGAAGAACATTTTTATTTTAATGCACCACGTGTGAAATAGGGAAAATAACTTTACATTATAATGCTATATATAACATGTGTGTAACTATGTATTATAGCAGAAGTTATTAAAAAGGGTTAAAATAAACAAGAACTAATAAGTGCACAATCGACATTACAATGAAAACAAAATCGCAGTACAGTCAAGAGACAGAAATATGGATGGATGAATGAATGGATGGATGGATAGATGGATGGATGGGCAGACAGACAGACAGACAGATGGATGAATTGATTGATATGTGGTTGGATGGAGTGATACATGGAGTGGTGAATGGATGGATAGATAGATGGATGGTTGGATAAATGAATGGGTGTTTAGATGGAGAGATGGTTGAATGGATGGAAGAATGAATAAATGGATGGACAGATGGAGTGATCGATGGATAGATGTATTGGATAGATGTGGTTGGATTAATGAATGGGTGGTTCGATGGAGTGATAGATGGAGTAATGGCTGAATGGATGGAAGGATGGATGGACAGACAGATGGATGAATTGTTTGATGTGTGGTTGGATGGAGTGAGACATGGAGTGATGGATGGATGGATGGATGGGTGATTGATTGATTGATTGATTGATTGATTGATTGATTGATTGATTGATTGATTGATTGATTGATTGATTGATTGATTGATTGATTGATTGATTGATGGATGGATGGATGGATGGATGGATGGATGGATGGATGGATAAATGGATGGATGGATGGATGGATAGATGGATGGATGGATGGATGGATGGATGGATGGATGGATGGATGGACAGATGGAGTGACAGATGGAGTGATTGATGGATAGATGTATTGCAGACAGATGGTTGGATTAACGGAGTGATGGATGGGTGATTGATTGATTGATTGATTGATTGATTGATTGATTGATTGATTGATTGATTGATTGATTGATGGATGGATGGATGGATGGATGGAGGGATGGATGGATGGATGGATGGATGGATGGATAGATAGATGAATGGATGGATTGATTGATTGATAGTTAGATGGATATATATATATATATATATATATATATATATATATATATATATATATATATATATATATATATATATGTATGAAGAGATGGATGGATGGATGGATGGATGGATGGATGGATGGATGGATGAAAGAATGAATGAATGAATGGATGGACAGATAGAGTGATAGATGGATAGATATATGGACGGACAGATGGTTGGATTAATGAATGGGTGGTCAGATGCAGTGATGGTTGAATTAATGGATGATGGATGGATGGATGGATGGATGGATGGATGCTGGATGAATGAATTGCTATATAGATATATAAAGAGATTGATGGATAAAGAGGTGGAATGATGTACAGAAGAATAAAATGATGGATGAATGGATGAATGAATTGATTTTCTGATGGATGGGTTATTGGATGGAGTGATATATGGACAAATGAATGGATGGATGGATGGATGAATTGATTGATTAATAGGTGGTTGTATGGAGTGATATATATGAATAGATGTACAGATGCATGGATAGACAGACAGATGGAAAATAACTAAAATAACCCCAGGGGTCGCAATCCACTGGATATAAAAATTTGAAAGGCTGATGACTGTTATTTGCATGGTTTTTATGTAACTTTTAAATATTACATATATATTAAATTAAGTTAAAACTTTTTATATTCTGCAGGTTATGAATAAAATATTTCTAATAGTTTAATAATATATATTAGATTGTTGAAAATCACCAAGCGACCCCCTGTCATTGTCTTGAGATCCACTGGTTTAGACGACAAATTAGGAAAAGCCAAATAACCCAAATCTAACCAGAGCATGAAAAACTGTGTCTTTACCCACAGCATTTCATCTCGAGAAAACCATTTCAGGTTTAGTTAATAGAAACACACACACACACACACACAGGTATGGTTACTTTAGCGTTTCCGGTGTCTCTCCTCCACAAGAAACATCTAACTCCCAAACAGCGTGGCGTGTGTGTGTGCGTGTGTCCCCCAGAGCGCCAGCATGAAATATCACCAACAGTCCCACCATTTCCCAAGCTCATTTTGTTTATTACGGCAAGTGTCTGCAGTCAGGGAGGGAATAAATGAAAGGAGTGGGGAAAATAAAAAAACAGAGACAACAAAGCGCCTCGATAAATCTCTCGGAAGCCGTATTTTTACTGTTGCAGCTGCTTCCGGAAGAGGTGAAAGTCATATTAATTGCAATGGAGGATGTCAGCTGACAAAACGGGACGACACCGGAATCCAGCGTGAGTGAAGAGTCGAACACTTTCTCTTCATCTCACTCGCTCCGCTTGACACCGAACCCTTTGTCTTTCACGTCTACGGATGCCAGAGCTAATGTGTTGAAGGAATAATAGTCTTTGTATGATGAAATTGAACTGCTATTGAAGCTCATCGAGTATGAAAGATCATCTATGAGCGATGCCGTCATGACACCTTGCATGCAGTGATATTGTGTGCTGATTGTTGCTGAATGTCGTCTCTGTTGTTGTTTTCATTCTTAACAATTTGGATATTGGATCATATCAGTGAAAACTTCAAAAACCGAAGTAGTTCAACTCGAGTTTATTTGTAGAGCGCTTTATACAACAATTAATGTTTCCAAGCAGCTTTACAAGGGTAAATGTTATTGCATTGCAATCAAATTAGGAAAGGTTAGATACCAGTGTTGGCCGCATTTCTTTAAAAGAGTAATTAGTATAGGTGACGCAGTGGTGCAGTAGGTAGTGCTGTCGCCTCACAGCAAGAAGGTCACTGGTTCGAGCCTCGGCTTGGTCAGTTGGCGTTTCTGTGTGGAGTTTGCATGTTCTCCCTGCGTTCGCGTGGGTTTCCTCCGTGTGCTATGGTTTCCCCCACAGTCCAAAGACATGGGGTACAAGTGAACTGGGTAGGCTGAATTGTCTTTAGTGTATGTGTGTGAATGAGCGTGTGTGGACATTTCCCAGGGATGGGTTGCGGCTGGAAGGGCATCCGCTGCATAAAAAATGTGCTGGATAAAGCCTGGTTTATACTTGTGCGTCACGTGACCGGCGTAACCCACGGCGCATGCAACGCACGTAACTGTGCATTTATACTTCTGCGCGCTGCATTAACACTTCCGAAACACTAGTTGACAGTGAGGTGTAAATGTTCCTCTCTGTCGAGTTTCTTCGCTGGTGTTTCGCTTTTCCTGAACACTTCCTGAATATACAAGTGGCTCAAACTCGCTCATTTTGAGGCAGGAACCGACGGACGTGCAACAACTTTAACTATGAGGTAAACACAAAACAAAACCTTCCATTCGGAGCTCCTTCACAGGACTCCACACTTGTAAACAATCGCTCCATCGGGGTCGCGCCATTCGCGCGGCTATCGGTCCCGCCCAGACTCGTCAGCGATACCAAGCCGACCAATCACAGAGCTTGCGCTACGCGTCGTTGCCGTAGCATACGCGTGCGTTTGACGCAGAAGTATAAATCAGCCTTAAGTTGGCGGTTCATTCCGCTGTGGCGACCCGGATTAATAATGGGACTAAGCCGAAAAGAAAATGAACGAATGAATAAGTAATGGTTACTATACTCACAAAAGTAACAGAGTTACATAATTATCAGTGTTGGGCAGGCTACTTGGAAAATGTAGTGAGCTAAGTTATTAGCTACTCTACTTAAAATGTAGCTTAACTACACTAAAAGCTACCTCCTGGGCAATGTAGCAAGCTAAGCTAAGAGATACTTGGCTAAAGTAGCTTTAGCTACATCTAAGCTATTTTTCAAGTCAGTTCTGTATAATATATATTATGTATCACAGCAAACAAATTCAATTACTTCCCTATAGTATTGTTCGAAAACAATACAGTATTTTTAATATTTTAAATACTGAATTTACATTAAATTACTATATTACTTTTTTATGTAAGTGTAGTTGGGCTCATTTGCCAAACAAACAGTGAATCAATTTAAAACAACTTAAATGCTATGTTCATATCAGATGCGAAACATAGGCGTAAATAAACGTGTGAACATTTTGAGTTGACTTGCTTCATTCACGCGTCAAATTCACTTCATAACAGATTCATGTCATGCGCGAGGCATCTGTCTGTCCGGTGACTCTAGCTTCATTGCTAAATGGCTAACATAAATGTTATTGAGAGAATAGCTGTGTTTATGTGCTTTAGGAAGGTGAAAAACAACGTTGATTCGTTTGGAGCCAAGCCACTAGATCCATTCAGAGGTGCACCCAGTTCTGTGAGTTATCAACTCCTCCAGAAACTGTACCTGGATGATGGAAGCTTTCAGCAGTGCTTCAGACTGAGCCCAGCCCAGTTTGATGAACTGTTGTTTGGTGTCAGCAGGAGGATTTCCCCCCGGGACACCAACAACAGGTGCTATGTCATAAGCACGCTCCTACAAGAGCAAGCTCCTGATTGGTTAACACGGCACGAAAGTCTGCCGAATTCCAGATTTTCCAACTTAGTGATTAGCTGTGGGGGAAACCCGAGCACCCAGAGGAAACCCACGCAAGCACGGGGAGAACATGCAAACTCCAGACAGAAACGCCAACTGACCCAGCCAAGACTCGAACCGGCAACCTTCTTGCACTACAGCACTACCTACTGCAACCACCAAGTCGCCCGAAAGTAAAGTATGTCTAATAATATTTTTTTTTCGTCTGGAGAAAGTCCTTCTTGTTTTATTTTTCCTACAATAAAGCAGTTTTTATTTAAATAAATAAATAAATAAATAAATAAATAAATAAATAAATAAATACATAAATAAATAAATAAATAAATAAATAAATAAATAAATAAATAAATAAATAAATAAATAAATAAATAAAAATTTAGGGTCAAAATTATTAGCCCCTTTAAGCAATTTTTTTTTCTGATGATCTACAGAACAAACCATCGTTATACAATAACTTGCCTAATTACCCTAACCTGCCTAGTTAACCTAATTAACCTAGTTAAGCCTTTAAATGTCACTTTAAGCTGTTAGAAGTGTCTTGAAAAATCTCTAGTCTAATATTATGTACTGTCATCATGACAATCAGTTATTAGAGATGAGTTAATAAAACTTTTATGTTTAGAAATGTGTTGAAAAAAATGTGGTCTCTCACAGTTATATATAATAACTGTAAATCATTACTGAATGTGACACTGTACTACTCAGAAATTCTTTTGAACCATGTTTTGCTGTCAGAGATCTCTGAAGTACATACACATCAGTAGTATTAAAAGCAGTATTTTTACAGTAAGACAGAACATGTAACGCTGGCTTGTTTTTCAATACAAGGTCGGTACAGTATGTACTGCTCGACTAACAATGTTTGGCTTATAGCAGAGAGAAAGAATACAGAAAAACGAACGAACAAAGGCAGTGCGTCATAACTTAAAGGGAACATATCATGAGAAAACTTGCTTGCTTGATCTGTTGAGATAAAAGTGTGTGCTTAAATCTTTCTCACCAGTCCGCAAAGACATTTGTTGAACATCTCGTTCTGAACTTCTGCAGATCATCATCAATAAACATAGTTTAATATTAAATAAAGTTAAAAAAAAACACATTGTGAGAAATAAAATACATTCTTGTAACTCTGACAGTTTAATTAATTATGAAACAGTCAGAATAATCAAACTAAACAGTCAAACTGTGATGTAGATCAATGTTTTAATGAAGCAAAAATCAGAGTTGTGGGATTTATTTTTCTTTTAAAACAATCCGAAGTGAAACAGAGCTGAAATATCTGAAGTGTGTTTGATCTCCTGAAGCTAAAACTGAAACTTCCAGTGTTCAAAAGGAAACATTTTCAGAAAAATCTGGATCTGAACGTACATAAATAAATAAAAAAGAGCATATAAGGTCAAATAAAGTATGTAGATATCCAGAAAAAAGGAAAGTTTATTAAAGGATAAAGTCTGCCTTATCAAATAGTCAAACTGTAGTGATTTTGACAGGTTTAATTGAACAAAATCACAATGAACAATCACAAGAATCACCGCCACTATTAACTTTGTTTTATTTTTAGGGTAATTTTACCACTATAATCACAGTGATTCACTTATTCAAATGATCTGGACTGAGTGAATCTTTTGTTAACAGTTCACTGATTCACTAAATCAAATGATCCAGTCAGTAATTCACTTATTCGCATGATCTTGTCAGATTGAATCTCTAATTATCAGTTCATTGATTCCCAATTAAACTGATCCAGTAATTGATTCACTTATTTAAACTGTCTGTTTACCCTATAGAGTGGATCTTTTGTGAACAGTTCACAGATTCACAATTCAAACAATCAAGTAATTGATTCACCTATTCAAAAAATCAGGTCAGAGTGAATCACTTGTTAACACTTTACTGATTCACAATTTACGTGATTCCAGTCAGTGATTCACTTATTTAAATGAACTGGTCAGACTGCATATTTTGTTATCAGTCCACTGATTCACAGTTCAAATGATCCAGTCAGTAATTCACTTATTTAAGTGAACTGGTCAAAGTGAACAACTCACTGATTCACCATTCAAATGATCCAGTCAGTGATTTACTTATTCAAATGATCTAGTCAGAGTGAATCTCTAGTTATCAGTTCCCTGACTCACAAGTCAAATGATCCATTCAGTGATTCACTTATTCAAATTATCTGTTCAAAGTGAATCTTTTAATTACAGTTCACTAATTTATAATTCAAACAGTCCAGTTAGTAATTCACTTATTCAAATAATCTGGAGTGTATGTCGTATTAACAGTTCACTGATTCACAATTCAGATCATCTAGTAATTGATTCACTTGTTTCAATCATCTGGTATCTTTAGTTAGCAGTTCACTCATTGAAAATCCAGATGATCCAGTAATTGATTCACTTATTCAAATGATCTGGTCAGAATGAATCTGTAGTTAGCAGTTCCCTAATTCACAATCCAAATGACCTAGTCAATGATTCACTTATTCAAATGATCTGGTGAGAGTGAATCCCTAGTTAGCAGTTCACTGATTGAAATTTCAAATGATCCAGTAATTGATTCACTTATTAAAATGATCTAGTCAGAATGAATCTGTCGTTAGCATTTTACTAATTCACAATCCAAATGACCCAGTCGGTGATTCACTTATTCAAATGATCTGTTCTGAATCAGTTAATTGATTCATAATTCTTCAGTCAGTGATTCATATATTCAGATGATCTAGTCGGAGTGAATCTATAGTTAACAGTTCATTGATTCACAAATCAAATGATTCAGTTAGAGCTGATAGAGCAAGTAGTAACTTGTCAAATAAAGCTGTATTTCAGTGTTCATTATTGTAAATGCACATATTGTTTTGAAGTTTTTAATCTTTTGAAGTAAAAGATTGAAATGTACAGTGATTAAAACCAAAAACACAATTATAATTGCAGGAGCAACCTGTTCTGATCATCAGCTCAATATCAGTTGCTTTGAGTGGTGTGTGATTTTCAGGCTATGTTAAAAACTCTGGATTAGACTGATTCAGAGCAGACCATATGAATACAGTGACTCTGAAAGTTCCTCAGGCGGTGGAGCAGCCCAGGGATGCACTGATGCCTTTGAATTTCCTCTAAGCTGGATTTCGTAACACAGCCGAGCCTTTAAAGAGGCCTGAGAGGCTCCGTACTGTTGAATCCACAGTTACTGAGTGTATTCACTGCTAGATTATCACAGCGACAGGGTCTTTTGATGAGTTTCAAATCTTCTAAATCAGCTGAAAGTGAATTATATCCTTTAGGTATATCAGGAAGTTGAGTGGTATAAGCTGAAGTGTTTTATTTTAGGTTTGTTTGTCCAAAAGTTAATTTAATTGCTCAAGTTTGGATCTTTGAGAACTCAGACTTCTCATGGAACACTTAATATAGAGTTGTTGTTGTTGGTTTTAGCTTAAATGGCACATAGTTTACCCCTTTTTTATGATTTAATATTAATATTGTGGTTCTTCTGAGTGTGCCAGTTTAGGTTCAGTTCAACACACAGTTCAGGGGCCTCATGTACGAAGACTTGCGTGGAAATCATACTAAACATTGCGTACACAGAAAAAAATTCAGATGTATAAAACACTGCGTACGCCGAATCTCACGCGTATTCTTTTGTACATCCGTATGAACGTGAAACTGAGCGCAACATGCACGAGCACAAAACCCCTCCCTGCCTCCTCCCCCATATGAATATGCTAATGACTCTACTTTGGCAAAACCCAGCGAAAAAGCAACTGCAAAATCAAGCAAGAAGAGAAACTTTGAACAGAATGTGAATTGGAGGTGCTGCTTTCAGAGGTAGACCGGAGAAAAGCGGTGTTATTTGAAAGTTTGTCCTCCAGAATTACCAACAAA
Organism: Danio rerio; assembly: GCF_052040795.2. NCBI lineage: Eukaryota > Metazoa > Chordata > Actinopteri > Cypriniformes > Danionidae > Danio > Danio rerio. Next base: position 4,261,698 of record NC_141021.1, on the reverse strand, counting down.
AGAAAAAAATAGAGTGGGAGAGTTTAGCCGATGCGGTTAACACAGTTGGGTCTGAACATCACTGAGTGAATTAAAAAAGAAATAGTGTGGTTTATAGGTGTAAAATGTTGCAGTACCCTTAGCAGTTTCAGTGGCGCAGCGCATAAAACGAATGTCAACATGTTTACATGATTGAGCCTGAACTTGGTTCGAATCCAGCGTCTGATGAACTCTTTCTTCTTTTTTTCCCCGCTACATATCAGCTTATTTATCACGAGAAAGACAAGAAGGAATCATTAATAAGTTTGTGCATCATATTTTATTTGCACATTTATTGAATGGAAATGTTTCTAATTCACGCATGCGAATTCATCTTTAGATAGTGTCTTTATAGCAATGTGCGTGCGGTAGATTGCTCAGATTACATTGGGAAAACAGGCGACCGCTGCAAATTGCGCTTTAATGTTTAGCTGGTCAACTGTATGGTATGGAAACCTTATATACCTGCTAGATGAACCCGTCTCATACAGCTGCCATTGCAAGGCTCAGACACTTTTATAGAGAGGAATTTAACACAACTGCCTCTAGGAGTCGCCAATGGAAATAAAACAGACACACACAAAAAATGTGCGTACGCCAGGCATAGAGCTGCCGTGGAGCTGCGCACATTCCCACGTTCAGTTCATCGCTAGTAAATCCAAACGTGATGGATTCTGAGCGTTAAACCTGGCGTACGCAAAGTTTTTGTGCGTACGCAGCGTTGATACATGATGCCCCAGATGTTTTTATCATAATGTGTTAAAAAGTGTCATGTTGGGGGCGTGTACACAGTTTGCTGTTTTAGGGACGTGCTTGTATGGTGACATGGAGTCGATTTGCGAATCACAGCACAATCTGTTAGCTGACCAATCAGAGCCTCTTGAGGGCGGGCCTTTCAGAGGAACTAGGAAATATGACAGTTGTTTTCATGTTAGCCGAGTAGCGGTTTATAATCAAAGTAAGCTTTGCATCCTTTGAACACAACCAAGCCTTAAAAATACACTCTGAACCACCCCGTTTGTTGTCCTTTTTCTGATGACTAAATTAAAGAGAATTTGCATAGAAGTCACATTGAGATATTTATCCTCTAAAACTGCTGAGAGAATGATAGGCATTGTAAGCAACTGACGATTGCATTTTTTTTTTCTTGTGGTTTCTATAGATTGCAAAAGAAAAACTTGGCATAGTGAATTTTTGTATTGCACTTGTGGCACTGAACGTGTGTTTGCCGCAGCCAAATGCTTGATGCAGTTTTGGCTGCCGCTGTAAACCGCAACGCTTAGAGCTAATCACTCCCACCACCTGCTTTGCTTATTTTGTCGGCGGGTTTGCACGTCTCTTGCCTTTTAAAAGACGTTTCTCCGGCAGTCGGATAATCGTTTGCACCTGCTGCTGTTTCTACAGGCCTTTTTTTATACGCTGTCAAGTTACCTGGTCATTTCTGATAGCCTCGCCTACGTCGATTGCTTTTCTCCCACTGGATGCTCTCTCACCTTTTCCTTATGTGACACCAAATGTAGTTTGGCCTGGTCTTTCTCAACTTGTCGAAACATAAATGACAGTTTTGTTTTGTTTTACTTTGAGTTAAGTCAAAAAGTTAGACAAAAAAATCATAGATTTACATAAAGAGCATTGCATTTTCTTACTATTTATTGTAGTGTTTAGATAAGGATTGAGTTCGGTAACCTGTGGATTGGTGCATTGGATGTTATTGAATCTTCCATTTAAAGAAGAACTGAAAAAATCTTTGGAGAAACAGTATACTGAACAACTAATAGTAGTTTTGGATGGACTGCTAATGCAAAATGTCTCGTTAAAACAAACAACATAAAAATATGTCCAACAGTGGCGATTCCTACAACGAATGCCAGTTAATTGGCAGTTGCTCTGTATATTTAACGAATAAAATGGCAAAAGATAAAAAAAACTGACACAACATATGACACACAAATATTTAATAATCAAACACTCTTGACAGGTTAGAGCCAATCAGAGCATAAATCACACCAGAAAGGGAGCCTATGGAATAACAAAAAACAACACAAGAAGGCATATATATTCTATACAGCTTAAAGTGACATTTAGAGGCTTAACTAGGTAAATTAGGTTAACTAGGCAGGTTAGGGTAATTAGGCAAGTTATTGTTATACGATAGTTTGTTCTGTAGACTGTAAAATTATTCTCCTTAAAATGTTTTTAAAAAGTTAAGAACTGCTTTTATTCAAGCCAAAAATAAAACAATTAAGACTTTCTCCAGAAGAAAAAATATTATCAGATATTTGCACTGTTAAACATCATTTGGGAAATATTGAAAAAAGAAAGAAAAATAAAACGGGGTTAATAATTCTGGCTGCAACTATATGAATATAAATGGATATATATATATATATATATACTGTATATATATATATATATATATATATATATATATATATATATATATATATATATAGATATATATATATATATATATATATATATATATATATATATTTATTTATTTAATGGAATATAAATGTGTATATATATATATATATATATATATATATATATATATATATATATATATATATATATATATATATATTCCAGAATATGTATCACGCAGCGTGTGCACTTTCACCCACAACCAGTATTGGGAAACACCTATACACACTATTCACACACACTACGGACTATTCAGTTTATTCCATTCACCTCTAGCGCATGTGTTTAGACTGTGGGGAAAATCGGAGCACCTGAAGGAAACCCACGCCAACGCAGGGAGAACATTTAAACTCTGTGTCACCCTACAAACATATTTGTGTATGAATATGTAATTTATTTATGTATGAATGTGTATGTTATGTACTGCAGCAGTGTGAACTTGATGAATGTAATGTAAGAGCATCTGCTGTAGTTTTCCCAATAATTCCTTTTTTCCCGTTTTCCAGGTTCCACTTACAGGGATGCTGAGACTTTCTAGTGATAAAGTGCTTTTGATTTTAGGTTTCATGTACTCTAATCCGGAACAGAAGAGGTTTGTTCATGATTGACCTGATTTCTAAGGTGCTTTGTGGGAAAAAAAAAGCTCACTTCAGAAGCAAAAGTTCTTCAGACAGCTAATTATATCAGTCTTCCTCTGTTCTTCTACCTGCTGAGAATCGCCCTGAATCAACCTCAACTTTCACTGCCTTCAAGTCACGTCGGGGTTCGTATTTACAAGATGAGAGCACATGAACACCATCACAGCGCTGAATATTCTACTGGGAATCTTTCGATTTTCTGTGTGGGGCAAAGAAAGGACACAAGGGCTTCGGTGGGATTTGGGAAAGAAAAAAAAACTGGTTTGACAAAAGTAGCCATTATTCACTATATAGAAGGACAAAGAAAGATAAAACAGCATCCATTTTGTTCTGGGTAAAACCACACAGCCTATTGTAATTGGGTTTTTCTTCAGTTCTTGCACTTATTTATCTCAGGGGACGAATTTTATTACAAGTTTTTTGTTTTGTTTGGTTACATAAAGGCCACATTAAAACAATATCAGAAGTATACTATGACTTCATTGTTATACAGTCCTCAGCATACAGTAAATGAGTACACCCCATTTAGAACATGGACATTTGTATACATTTCTCAGTGAATATTGTTCATATATTTTGGTGCATTTAAACAAAACAGATTTTTTAAACAGATACATTTATTAAAATAAAATTTTAATCATTAAACTTCTTTATAAAAATAAAGATAATACATTTAAATTCAAGTAAAATATTGCTTTTCAACCCAGGCTTATTCTGAAAACATACCCCTGTATACATTTCTGGAGAGCCTCAAATATGTCCCTGGAGCTATACAGATTTATTAAACAGATACATTTATTAAAATAAAATTTTAATCATTAAACTTCTTTATAAAAATAAAGATAATACATTTAAATTCAAGTAAAATATTGCTTTTCAACCCAGGCTCATTCTGAAAACATACCCTTGTATACATTTCTGGAGAGCCTCAAATATGTACCTGGAGCTATTTTTTTTGCTGTTTTTGTTTTCGCGAATCCACCACAGGCCGCTGTGTACACATTTAAAGATCTCAAATATCTCTTGCGATATAACATAACCATTTTGTTTTAATGTCTGATGGTAAATGATACTAAACCTTTACTATTTTAGGTCCGTTAGGATTACCTAAATGATTTACATTTGCTAAATGCAAAAATAATAATTTTTTTATTAATTTCTACACAGTTAAAAGTTTACACACATTTCCTTGGTATTGTTTTAGCTTTGCTTTTAAACTGTATATCTTTGGTCAAATGTTTTGGGTCTCCTTCCACAAGCTTCTCACAATAGTTTGCAGGAATTTTGGCCCATTCCTCCTGACAAAATTGCTGTAACTGAGTCAGATTTGTAGGCTGTCTTGCTCGCACAAACCTTTTCAACTCTGCCCACCAATTTTCTATAGGATTGAGATCAGGGCTTTGTGATGGCCACTCCAAAACATTCACTCTGTTGTCCTTAATGCACATTTTAACTTATTTGGCAGTGTGCTCAGGGTCATGGTCTGTTCGGAAAACCCATTTGTGGCCAAGTTTTATTTCCTGGCTGATGTCTTGAGATGTTGCTTTAGTATTTCTACATAATGTTCTTTCTTCATGATGCCATCTGTGCTGTGAAGTGGACCAGTCCCTCCTGCAGCAAAACAGCCCCACAACATGATGCTGCTGCCCCCATAATTCACAGTTGGGCTGGTGTTCCTAGGCTTGTAAGCTTTCCTCTGTGTCCTCCAAATGTAACACTGGTCATTATGGCCAAACAGTTCACTCTTAGTTCCATCAGACCACCGGACATGTCTCCAAAAATTACTCTCGTTTTCCCAGTGTAATTTAGCAAATTGTAATCTGGCTTTTTTGTTGATTTTCCCATGTTGTCACACAGGGAAGCAGTGAGTTTGAGGTTTTCCTTAAATACTATTCTACAGTTGTGCCTCCAGTTAACTCAAATGTTGTCAATTAGCCAATCAGAAACTTCCAAAACCTTGACATCATCATCTGAGCTTTTTCAGAGGCAGAATAATCTTAGTGTCTGTAAATTTGACTTTCAAGAAAAGTTATAACAATTTCTCAACAAATATCTCTCTTATTATTTTGCTATTAAGCATAACAGAAACACATTTGATAATCCTATACCTAAAAGATAAAAAGTTTAGTCACATTAACATCTGACTTTTTTAAATGGTTATGCACCTTTTTATACAGTGTATGTAAACTTCTGGTTTCAACTGTATATTTCTGTTAATTTTTGAAATATTAAAAAAAAATAATAATTTTGATGATTGAGAATTTTGACTAGTTTCTACATGATTTGAAAGCAGCAAACTTCTATAAATGCATTATCAGCTCCACGTCTAATTTCTGCACTTTTTGTCTCTCACATCTGATTTCCTTGGGTAAAAACTTTAAGGCAGGATTGGAGGCTCGATTGACTGCTGTGCTGCTGTAGAGCTTGAATCCTGCTTGCTCTGACTGATCAACCAGAAGAGCCCATCAGCTCCCAGAATATCAGCACTTTTTAACTTTGCTGTGCATCTGCAGCATGTCCTGTGGTAATTGTTCTGCATGCCTGCTGTTCTGGCTGTCCGTCGGGTTTGTATGGCCGGTTACATCACCCCATTCATCTCTTTTTACAAGGCAGGCAGAGTGAATGAAAAAGAAGAAAGTGAAGGTTAAGCTTTTTTTTGTTCGAGACCTCTATTGTGCTTGTGCGGCTGTTTGCGCTTCCCGGTGAATCTGCTTTTTAAAGGGCCCTAAAGAGTTTACTGCAGTCGTAACACAAAGAAAAGTCACATACTGTGAACATAACCATGGGCTGACATGAACACATTTTCACAAAATATCACTCGCAGTCGCTTTTTTCTTGGTGCACATCTAAAGGAGCTGTGCGGTTTTATCATCTGCCAGAGAAAAATTGCAAGTCATATCAAACAATGTGAGCAAACACGATTGTTCTGAGCATGTTTCCCATCTGGTGGAAAGTTTCTAGAGGAAAGTTTGACTAGTTTGTGTCTATAGAAAATGTATATGTTCATTTATAGCTGAGAAAAAAAGCTTCTTTTATCTCTCATCGTTTCTTCTTGTCGCTTTTTGGCTGTGGGTCAGAAACTGGCTGTGGGTTGACTTCACTGTCTGTGCCTTTAGTTTGCATTGAAGATAAATATACTTTATATTTCATGTGAAGAAGATATTTATAAATTCCAGCTTATATAAATGTGACATGATGTCATGTCCAGACATTTCCAGCACTGCATTTGGCTGATTTATTTTATTTTTTTTCTGGACTTAAAAAATCAATTAGATGACATTTGAATTGAATTAAAGGCATATATTAAAACTATGCTGAAAGCAAATGCAGCATTAAGAAATAAAGAATAATTAAATCATTTAGCATGAATAAAACAATTATTATAATGTAATGTTATATAATTATAGCATATACTGCTAAAAAAATTACAGATGTCTTGAAAATGTCCTGCATTTATATAATTATTAGCGTATTGTTTTATTTTTATTTATTTACCAAATGACACTGGCTTCCAAATTCAAAATTTGCATTAAAAATATTTGCATATTCATTTTTACACAACAATACACTAACTTTATATGAAATAATAAACATAAAATATATTCAGTGGAATAAGTTTGAATATATTTGAAAAAAAAAAAATATATATATATATATATATATATATATATATATATATATATATATATATATATATATATATATATATATATATATATATATATATACACAAACACACACACACATACACACACACACACACACGCACACACACACACACACATACACACACACACACACACAGTTAAACACCAGCTGTTTAACAGAGCAAGGAAATTTTCACAGTATGTCTGATAATATTTTTTCTTTTGGAGAAAGTCTTGTTTGTTTTATTTTAGCAAGAATAAAAGCAGCTTTTAATATTTTAAAAACCATTTTAAAAACAAAATTATTAGCCCCTTTAAGCTATAGTTTCATTTTTGATAGTCCACATAACAAACCATCATTATACAATAACTTGCCTAATTACCTTAACCTGCCTAGTTAACCTAATTAAGCCTTCAAATGTCACTTTAGGCTGTATAGAAGTGTCTTGAAAAATATCTAGTAAAATATTATTTACTGTCATCATGGCAAAGAGAAAATAAATCAGTTATTAGAAATGAGTTATTAAAATTATTATGATTAGAAATGTGTTGAAAGAATCTTCTTTCTGAAATTGGGAAAAAATAAACAAGGTGCTAATAATTTAAGGGGGCTAAAAATCTGACTTCAACTGTGTATAAATATATATATATATATATATATATATATATATATATATATATATATATATATATATATATATATATATATATATATATATATATATTTGGCATAAAGCTGGCACACCAAGCATTCATCCAGCACTGACATACAACATGCCGGCCAAACATGTCCCAGGTTTGTTGGAGGTGGCACCATCTTAAGGGCAGCACACAGGGCTGTGTGATGTAAAATGTGGCATCTGGCCCAGATGTTAAAATTTAATATGTGGACCACGTAAGTTAGGCCAATCTTGACCCACATTTAAAGTACATTTAAAATATTTTTGAGTAAAAAAAAAAACTCTACCAATCAGGTCACTTTGAGAAAAAGTATTCCCATAGTGCAGCTGAAGCGCAATGCTTCATTGTTTTTTTCAATTTCATTGCAGTCGTGACACCAACATATCTGGCCCATTCAAGCCCAGTTATGGTTTATCAACTTGGCTGAGACTTGGCCTGTATATGGTCCATGTTTGGCCCCTAATTGTCAGGAAGTCAGTCTTGGTCCAGTCATGTACCGTAATTCACTGCGCCATGTGGGCCGAACAAAAGCTGATTGTGTGGGCCAGAACAATTTTGCTTTATATATTCATTAATTCATTTTCTTTTTGGCTTAGTCCCTTTATTGATCTGGGGTCGCCACAATGGAATGAACCACCAACTTATCCAGCATATGTTTTACGCAGCGGAAGCTCTTTTAGCTGCAACCCATCTCTGAGAATCACCCATACACACTCATTCATACACATACACTACAGACAATTAAGCCTACCCAGTTCACCTGTACCGCATGTCTTTGGACTGTGGGGGAAACCGGAGCACCCGGAGGAAACCCACACGAACGCAGGGAGAACATGCAAACTCCACACAGAAACATCCATACACACTCATTCACACACATATACTACGGCCAATTTAGCATACTCAATTCACCTGTACCGCGTCAGCAGATAAAAGGGGTCAAACATAGGCCAACTGGACTTATGAATATAATACAGTGATATCCCAGGTGAAGCATAAACATGTTAACTGCTGAAAAACATAATAAGTAAACACTGTACAGTACTTTATGCATTTATATAGCCAAAGCAAACCACTAAAGCATGTTCTACCTCAAGCAAAATGCCTTCCATTTGCATTTTTACAACGTTATAAACATTGCATATGCTGTGGTCATGATAGCTGAGATTGTCCATTCACCACAACCACTTTTATACAGAGAAACTCTTCATGATGCAATCAATTCCGCACTTCATTTTTTTCTCCAGTTAAACTTCACCTGAAGCCCAGTACTTGACCACCGGGTCATTCTTCCGTCTTTTATTAAGCAAACCTGGCAACCCTCCTCTTCATAAAGCACTTTTGTAATATCATGTGGGATATTAGATCTAAATCTTTCCATGCCCTCTATTTCTCTTTGCGTTAAACAGACATGATTATTAATGAGTCTCCTATTAGATAATCCATCTCCTGTACAACCATTGATCTCCATTACTTTCATTCACAAAATAAAAGATGTCGCATTCAAGGATATACCAGTCCAGATTTTCCAGCAAAGTGCTCTCTCTTTTGGAAAAAAAGTTACTCCGCACTTAGGCTTCAAATCAGATTTTTCGACTAATCAAATGCTCGCTAGTATCTGAAGTGTCATGCCCACTAAAGATCACTTGTTCACATGTAACTGAATACAGCTGCGATTCAGCTAATCATATGTATAAATTGACAATTAACCGCACACTGAATGCTGTATTTTATTGGTCAGACTATTAGCTCGACTATTCTGATTAGTATTCTATGCAATTGGCAATTTAAAAAGGGGGAGGGGCTACTGTACATGCCCCACCCTATCACACATGGCACAGTTGGGATGTAAACAAATCCTATTGGCTATTTTTAAAAGAGGAGAGGAGCTATTGTGTATGTCCTGGTCCTAACACAACTGACAGACTTGTGATAAAAATGCTATTGGCTATGTATAAGTGGGGGTGGAGAGCTGTTGTTCATGTTATGCCCTATTGCAACTGATTGGTTTAAACAAATCCTATTGGCTATTTTTAAATTGGGGAGGAGCTATTGAATATGTCTCACACTATCATAACTGGCAGAGCTGCTGTATAAACAAATCCTATTGGCTATTTTTAAATTGGTGGAGGAGCTATTGAATATGTCTCACACTATCATAACTGGCAGAGCTGCTGTATAAACAAATCCTATTGGCTATTTTTAAAAGAGGGGAGGAGCTATTGAATATGTCTCACCCTATCATAACCAGCAAAGCTGCTATGTAAACAAATCCTATTGGCTATTTTAAAAGAGGGGAGGAGCTATTGAATATGTCTCACCCTTTCATAACTGGCAGAGCTGCTATATAAACAAACACTATTTGCTATTTTAAAAGAGGGGAGGAGCTATTGAATATGTCTCATTCTATCATAACTGGCAGAGCTGCTATATAAACAAACACTATTTGCTATTTTAAAAGAGGGGAGGAGCTATTGAATATGTCTCACCCTATCATAACCAGCAAAGCTGCTATGTAAACAAATCCTATTGGCTATTTTAAAAGAGGGGAGGAGCTAATGAATGTCTCACCCTATCATAACTGGCAGAGCTGCTATGTAAACAAATCCTATTGGCTATTTTAAAAGAGGGGATGAGCTAATGAATATGTCTCACCCTATCATAACGGGCAAAGCTGCTATATAAACAAACCCTATTGGCTATTTTTAAAAGAGGGGAGGAGCTATTAAATATGTCTCACCCTATCCTAAAGGGCAAAGCTGCTATATAAATAAACCCTATTGGCTATTTTTTAAAAGACGGGAGGAGCTGAATATGTCTCACCCTATCATAACTGACAAAGCTGCTATATAAACAAATCCAATTAATTATTTTTAAAGAGGAAAGGGGCTACTATATATGTCCCACCTTATCACAACTGTGAGAGTTGTGATATAAACGAATCATACTGGTTATATTAGAAAAGGGGAGGAGCTAGTGTATTTGTCCTGCCCTGTCTTCTTATGCCAGCTGCAATTATGCCACACATCGAATTAAGCTGCACATTTCAAGGCTCTTGATGGGAACTTTAAACACGGCAAACATAGCTATCTTCAGTGACCCGCACAAGGTTGACTGCTCTCACACCCTCTCGTGCCTCTTAATGGCACTTTCTCTGGTGAGGAAGCACTCGTACAATCATACACTCTCACTTTGTTTCCATGGCAGCGAGGAATAATTTCTTTCACTTTCCCTTCTCGTCTCCTTTACCTCCCAGCACCTTGCCAAGGGTTTCATTGTCATTCACCTGCTCCGGTCCAGAAAACATGCTCGGCTAAAACATCCTCACACCCAAGCCCTAAAACTACTCATGCATATTTAATGTGCGTGTTGTGGTTTTCTTTACCCTGTTTCAACAGCAGGATGTCTGTATATGTCTCACTTTCGAACACAATGACTGGAATTATAATGCAGCGCTGGGATGAATTAACATACGGCATCTCTAAACCTCTGATCAGGGGTTTTACCTTCCAGCGGAAACATTTCCAATGGAGAAAAATGCTGTTTACTCATAACGGTATGCTAACCTACTAAACATTGGATAAAGGTGTAAACGTACAGGTGAGCACTGTTCTAAACAGCAATGCTATTAATGATGATGATGATGATGATTTTTTTTTATATTATGAAACTGAAATGATTGAAAATATGCCTATAGATTTAGCACTTTTGGTTGGTCGATTTCCAATGGGGAGTTTGCATGTTCTCTCTGCATTCGCGTGGGTTTCCTCCGGGTTCTCCGGTTTCACCCACAGTCCAAAGACATGCGGTACAGGTGAATTGGATAGGCTAAATTGTCCATAGTGTAAGTGTGAATGAGTGTGTATTTATGTTTCCCAGTAATGGGTTGCAACTAGAAGGGCATCCGCTGCATTAAACATATGCTGGATAAGTTGGTGGTTTATTCCGCTGTGTTGACCCCAGATTAATAAAGGTACTAAGCTGAAAAGAAAATGAATGAATGAAGATTTGCAATGGTTTGCACTTGCGTCAAATTTGGTCAGTTCCCCTTATGAGCAGCTATACTGGGATGTTCAATTTATCGTCATGTTCAGTTCAGACTGCTTAACTGGTAAGTTTTTCACTTCATAGCCTATGGCCTGAATTAAAACCCTTCCAGAAAACACTGTTCTTGACACCATTGACCATAATATCTTCAAAGACTGCTTAAATTCTACAGGTGTCCAGGGACAGGCTCTGCAATGGTTTAAGCCATTCTTAGCAGACCATTACCAGTTTTTGAATTTTAATGGACGGCTTTCACAAGTCAGGCCAGTAAAGTATGGGGTGTCTCAAGGATCAGTTTTAGGCCCTTTGCTGTTTACAATGTACATGCTGCCACTGGGAGACATTATTAGAAGACATTTGATCAGCTTTCACTGCTATGCAGATGATACTCAGTTATATATTTCAACTAAACCTGATGAGATGTTGGAACTGTCTAAGCCAGGGGTCACCAATCTCGGTCCTGGAGGGCCGGTGTCCCTGCAGGGTTTAGCTCCAACTTGCCTCAACACACCTGCCTGGATGATTCCAGTATACCTAGTAAGAGCTTGATTAGCTTGTTCAGGTGTGTTTGATTAGGGTTGAAGCTAAAATCTGCAAGACACCAGCCCTCCAGGAACAAGTTTGGTGACCACTGGTCTAAGCTAACTGAGTGTAGTAAAGGTGTAAAGACTGGATGACCAACAATTTTCTTCTCTTAAACTCAGACAAAATAGAATTATTACTTATTGGGGCTAAATCCTGTACACAGAAGATCTCGCGACTCAATCTACAATTAGAGGGATACAAAGTTAGCGTTAGCGCTACAATAAAAGATCTGGATGTCATATTAGACAGCAATCTAACTTTTGATCATATATCCCGTATCACAAAAACTGCCTTCTCTTATCTGAGAAATATCGCTAAGTTATGAAGTATGCTATCTATCTCAGATGCAGAAAAACTAGTCCATGCTTTTATGACTTTTAGGCTGGATTACTGTAATGCTCTGCACTTCAGTTAGGACAAAATGCAGCTACCAGAGTTCTTACCAAGTCTAAAAAATATGATCATATCACCCCAATTTTATCCTCCTTACACTGGCTGCCTGTTAAGTTTCGTATTGATTTTTAAAATATTGCTTCTTACATATAAAGCTTTAAATAATCTAGCTCCTGTTTATCTAACAAACTACAATCCAACTTGCTCTTAAAAATCTCAAAACTCAGGGCTTCTGGTAGTACCTAGAATAGCAAAGTCGAGTAAGGGAGGTCGAGCCTTCTTATTTATGGCTCCTAAACTATGCAATAGCCTTCCTGATAATGTCCGAGGCTCAGACACTCTCTCGCAGTTCAAAACTAGATTAAAGTGAAGCAAAGATCTTTTAAGTAAAGCATACACTTAATGCATCACTTAGCAGGATGATACATGAATGTGCTCCACACAGGTTTCTGCATCTCGTTTATATACACTCTGAACAGCAGCTACACTAATAATTCTCTTTATTCTCTATTTCCACCTGGGGATACTCATCTCGAGTCCCCCAGAGATGATGCAGTGCCACGGAAGTGATTCAAGACCTGTGAAGAGATGATCACAAGGTTCCCACATTCCTGGACCAGGCCCTAGCAACTGCTAGAAAGACCGATTCCTGTTAGACTGCAGGGATCGCCGAGTCTTCGCTGACGTCCTGTGTTCTCCAGCCTCCGCTGCCTAGACTGCAGCTCTCCACAAGACATCTTGCCATAAGACTAACTGAGCCAGGTTTCTCCTGAGGTTTTTTCTTCTACTTCTTCTTCACTTTCGCCCATTGTTGAAACTTTTTTTTTTTTTGTCTCGCCACTGTCGTCACTGGCTTGCATAGTTCAGGAATTGTAGACCTCCACGTCGATAGATTATTCATTAGTGTTTGGACTCGCAGCAGTGAATATTAGGACACATTGAACTGAACTGAATTTCAACACTGAGAACTGAACAACACTGTTTCAATTCGCGATAATCTTCCATGTGAAGCCGCTTTGACACAATCTACATTGTAAAAGCGCTATACAAATAAAGATGAATTGAATGGAACTGTACTTCTGAATCTCCACATGAGTGTTTAATGAATTTTGTGCAAATGTTTTCATTCATACTTGACTAATAATAATAATAAATTTAACTTGGGGTCAAATGGAAATCATTGCGTTTAAGAATCTGGCTGCGCTTTGTTGCATGCCTACGCAGAGCTAGATTAGCCATACTGGATCTGTAATCTCACGTCATGGGCCTTGCAGCAGATGGCTAAATTACTAGTACTTAGTAGTAGGCATGTATCCAAAGCCATTTCGAGTGCACTTATAATAAAACTGAGCCATCTTGGCACCTTGTGGTTAAATGCGTTCCTCATAGGCACAATGGTGACATTGTTTTGTGGGACTTAAACCAGCAACATTTAGGTTACCAGCCAAGCGTTAACATTTGCACTTCATTTAAATTGCATATAAAAGTCTAGAGCTGTGTAAAAGTGTAGAGCTAATGCTAGTTTTGGTCATTCTGTGTTTATTATTTGATCTATTTCTGTGTCGTGCATCTATTTGTTCATGTCATTTTGTGTTAATTGAACTACATGAACCCCTGTCAAATTGAAACGGAATATTTTGACACGTGATATCTTCATTCGTTTTTTTTAATTTTGCCGTAATTGATAAATCAAAACATGTTTCAACCACAGAGATGATTTGAGAGCAGAGCCTGTAAACAGCTGTCGTGTTATTGTGCCGTGAAACAGGTTTTGATACCTGGTGCTTTGTGATAAGGCTTGTGTTCTTTGTAAATGTTGTTTATTAGCTTTTAGCCCTTTTTCTGTTGTTTACAGGACATAAGGGCAGACTGAAAAGTTTTGGGAGTAATGGATGAGGGTATTACAGTTCAGACTTGAATTAATGAGCATGTAAATGTGAAATCGTGCTTCTACTTTTTTTTTTTTTTCTTTAAAGTACATATTTGGCAACCAAAGACTGTAGAATACACAAGACGTGTCACTTGTATCATTTTGAATGGGGAAAAGTGTAACGGACAATATGGTAAATGAAGCCCCGCATACTTGTACAGGAGCCAATCATTGATCGTTATAGGGGAATTACCAACCTACACTCTCAGAAATAAAGGTACACAAACTGTCACTGGAGTGGTACCTTTTCAGAAGGTACATGTTTGCACTTAAAGGGTTCATATTGGTACCTCAAATGTATGTAGTGGTACCTAAAAATTTTAAGAGCACCACTTTTGTAGTTTTAAGGTATTAATATAGACCTTTTATGTGTACATATTGAAAAGGTGCCACTCTAGTAACAGCTTGAGTACCTTTATTTCTGAGAATATACATCACACGGGTTCAACCGCGCATACCGGTTGCAAAAAAAGACTGGTTGCAGTTGCCAACATGTCATGTTGTGAGGTAGGATGCCAAAATCGAAAGTCCAAAAATAGAAAACTTAAATTTTACCATACACCAAACTGCTTTAATGCCAAACGGAATTGAGTGAGGGCCTAATTAAAAATGCTGTACTCGGCAGTTCTCATTTTATATCAGGTAAGTTCACACTATGCTGAATCAGACACATTACTCATTTTTGATTTCAGCAATGATTTCAGCAAAAACAGTTAAATATGGTAAATTAAACTGTGGATACTGAATGCTAAGAGTGAAATGTAAGCATGTACGTTAACATACCTTGCCGAACAGGTGCAGTTCGCTGTCAGAATGCACAGTGGATGATTACCCAGGCTTTGTACAGTTCCGTCTTATTTCCTTGTCTTTGGCTTGGCCTCGGTTTTTAGCACTACATAGTTTTGAATCTGGAAATCATGGAACATTATTTCTTGCACATGACCACACAGAACTAAATGGTAGGCATCCAAAGACTTGTAGACCTTTAACTTCTCTATTGTAAAATCACTTGGAGTTTCAATGAGATATATTTCGGGCTGGACCTTGGGAGGGTGCTATCGCAAATGGACCTGTCAGACAAACGCCCCTCACTTTAATGTTAATTTTGCCAAATCACTGTGCTGATCACTAGGTGACAAGCTTCTATAATACACTGAAAGCATTATGTAAATAATATATATATATAATATGTAATCAATATAATATCTCTAATACAACAACAAACGCTGTACCTCATCGGATGTCATTCTCTCGCTGTAAATGCTAGCGCTCCTGTTTTTTTCTGCAACCTTGATGCACGTGCATCCCAAATGTTTACCAACTAGTAATTTGCCTACTGATGTTTCTCCAGGGGAAAACCCAACAATTATTACGTGTTTTTAAATGCAAGCAATTATATTTATATTAGTGAGCCTTTGTTACAGTACAGATACGGGCGGTCAAATGAGAAGTTTGGGGAGCGTGGTTGATTTGATATTCAGGCATTTGGTTGGAAGCTTGATTCTGTGGCTCCGCCCCTGGCTCCATCTGGTAGTCTCTTCTGCGCATGCCCAGGCTCCAATTTAAGTGTGTTTTGTGAAAGTTGGTGCCCATTATGAGGTGTTTTGATTCAAAGCGTTCAAGGGAAAAGAAGCTGTTGTGTCGTCCATATTTTTTACAGTCATTGGTCCAACCTGAAAACCTGACAACATTTAAAAACTAAACTGAGACAGTTGTTGTTTCATTTTATTGGTAATTCCAAATATTTTAGGGTAATTGTTAGCTTGGCTAACAGTTTTGGAGAATTTTCTGTGTCCCCATTCATACAGAATGCCCAAGCATACTCCCAGAGTGAAATGACTTGCCTGTAAGGGACTTTGGGAACAGGAATGAGTCTGAAATGTCCATCTAATTTTCCTCCGCAAGGCATTTCTTGTTCTTTTTTTTTTGATGATGCAAACTAAATATGTTCTTATTAGAATCACATGCTTAATGTTGTGGGTCTCTGAACAGCCATAATAACAAACGCTGTTCATTAAAGAGTGTTTCTTGTATCGCTTAATGGTAATTAACTAAGATACAAAGACTACACTGGGCCTGACTTTGCAGATACTCTGGAAGTAGTTATTAGACAAGCAGCTGAGTTGAGACTGCAGTTTAGCACAATAAATACAGTGTGATTTATTGATTTAATTAAGAAATTTAGCAGACGTTTCAATTTGAATAGAGGCTTAATGAGCTGTATTAGAAATATTAGGTTATTCCAAAACACCATTGTTCTACCATGTTGTAAACATTGTAAATGTTTTATGGGGAAAAGCAACTTGGTAAACGCAGCAGCATCTTTATATTATGAGGTAAATAGAATGCTTTTAAAACCTTTCAGCAAATATGAGATTCATGGAGGGAAAGTTAGACAAACAGATTGTTTTTAGCTTGTTGGTGTAACATGGGGATTGACACTGACAACAGAGGTGAGGATCCACATGCAGGTTTGTTCGGATTGTCAGGCAAGCAGTCTTCAATACAGGTGCAAACAGATATATGAAGACAGTCCAGAATTGTATAGTCGAAGTAACAGGCGAGAGGTTAGAAGGCAGGCGGAGGCAAAAGGTAAACAAGGCTAAGGTCAAAACAAACGGAAGAACAAGACTAGAGCTGTGTCCCAAAGGGCACACTATACACTATGCACTCATGCACTATGTACTTATGCACTTACACACTCAACAGGATAGTATATGTATGTAGTGGCATCCCAAATGGCACACTCATGTTTTTTTACTAAGCGGAAACTCAAACCGTTTCCCTGATGACGTTTGACTGTTGCCAAATTGGTGAAATAAATGACCGAATTATCAAATAATACCTGCCGTGAGTATTGCCGCATTTACCATCGGGAGGCACTATAATCACTCTCGTAGGAGAATTTTGCTTTCACCATCCAAAATAAATAAAGTTATTCAACATGTGCGTCTGATAGCTCCGCCTCTTCCGCTACGTAAGCAAACCTGCGGTCGTTGAGTGCGTGAAGTGTCCATCATTCCACATTTCATTTTAGCGGCTGAATGAGTGCATCATCCGGGTAATTAAAGTGCACTCATTATTTTTAGAGTTTTCAGTGTGAACACACTACTTACACTACTTTATACTACAAAATAGCATAGAATAGTGCATAAGTATGCGATTTGGGACGCAGCTTAGGAAACCGCGTTGTAGTGCTACTTTACAGATAACAAGCCTCGGCAATGTGAATGAGTGAGTGTGCTGCTTAAATAGTGTGTGCAATCAGTCTTTGACAATCCTCAGGTGGTGCCAGTGTAATCAGTTTAAATAAGGAAGCATGTGTGAGTGTGAGCGGACTGCATGCATGAAAATGTAGTCCAGAAATGGCGGATCTGTAGTCCTTAAGTATAGTGTATGAGATCCAGCGATCGTAACTCTTTAGATGATCGTGACAGTAGGGCTGCTTTTCTATTTTGCTTAATTATGTGCTTGCCAATAATATATCCTGATATCATGTGTGGGCCATTCTCTGAAATATAATTAAATAAATACAATAAAAATACATTGAATAGAAAGTGCTAACAGGTGCTTCCAAAAGCAGGCAAAGCATGATCAATGTAAGGCTGCATTTACATCGCAGATCTTGATGGTCAATTTCGATTTTGTGACTGTATCCCATATTTTTGATGACCTGCTTACATCATCTTTTAAAAGTGTCTCGTATCCGATCATGCATTTACACAGCACATGGCAAAAGGCGCAATGAGCAGGAAAAAAAAAAAGAGCGTTTTTTTTTTAAACCTTTAGAGCTGCGGCCCTTCAGGAATCGAGTTTGAGACCACTAGATAATTTGAGGATGTCTGATAATACTAGCTAATTCTGACCTACCATGCTGAATAGAAATGGAATAAAGTGTTGCATAACATAGAGCCTGATCTTCCTAATGTAGCATTAGACACATTTGCAGAGCCAGGCAGTTCTAGCAAGGTCATCTATTAAATATAGCTGATCATCCAAACTCACATCCCCAAAGTTCCTGGGTGTCCTTAAAGGAGTTATGCTTGCGAAATCACTTGCAGTTCTGCCTGTCTTGGAAGGTTCTTCATTCAGTAAGAAATATCTGTCAAGCAAGCTGAAATGTGAGAAGATCAGATCATCAGGAATGTCAGAAACAGTTGAGTGTCATCAGCATAACAGTTATAGAAAAAGCCATGTCTCTGAATGACAGATCCTAGGGATAATGTATAGTTGGAGAAGAGAAGAGATCTATGCACTGAGCCTTGAGGCACGCCAGTGGCTGGATGTTAAGACTTGGGCACCTCACCCCTCCAAGACACCCTGAAGGATCTGTCTGAGAGGTAAGACCTATAATACTCTTGTCATAAGTGTTGACCGAAGGATCTGGAGGTTAACTGTGTCAAAAGAAGCCAGATGAGAACTGGTGATTTAGAAGCTGCTTTAGTGAGTCTCACATCTTCGACTATAGTCTTGGTTAAACAACCAATAGCTTTGATTGAACACAACTTGCTCGAGTGTTTTTGCACTGAATGGAAGAAAGGATGCCAAGTGTGTATTTTTCTGAAAGTGCTGGGATTAAAGTGTGTTTTTTAAGCAAGTCGGGGTTTTCGAACCTGCATAAATGCTGTGGGAAGAGTGAAGAGATGCGTTTATAAGCTGTGAGTGGGTGCAGGTGCAACTAAATGAGAAATGGCTTGAAGGAGATGAGATGGGATAGGATCGCTCAGAAAGTGGAGAGGGGGAGATTGCACATGTTTGTTGTTAAGGTATGTTTGTCAGTTTGTTGTGTGGAGAACTGAGCGCTGATAGCTGTAGTTTCGTTTAGAAAGAAATGTGGCCATCAGCCGATTGCATTGAAGGAGAGGTGGGAGGGTAGCAAAGGAGAGAGCTGATTGAAAAGTTTTGAAAAAGCATGCAAAAGTAAGAGGAATTCATTTTTGTTATGCTAGGATGGTATTTTAGGAGTGGTGACATTAGCATAGAACTATTGTCAGAATTTACCAATTTAAGGTCAGTACTATATTTAATGCATCTTCTTATTAGCATAAGCTGTATTGTATTTTATACCATATCATTGCACCACATTTTTTGATTATTTGAAAATAAAAGACACATGTTATCGTTTTATTATAATATCCAAAAATGACTAGAACCATGTGTAGTCATCTGACCTCAAAAGGTGCTCTAGCAACAGATGTTAGAGGCCATGGTC
Source organism: Danio rerio (assembly GCF_052040795.2). NCBI lineage: Eukaryota > Metazoa > Chordata > Actinopteri > Cypriniformes > Danionidae > Danio > Danio rerio. The sequence goes on along the minus strand of NC_141021.1, from coordinate 4,242,120 downwards.
TTCAGCCCCCTTGTTCGAGCAACCCACTCCCATGCAAATAATAGCTGATTCGATCCCAGCTTAGAACGGGTTGGGTGCAGTAGGACCAGTGGGTTACATATGCTATAGAGGTTGCTGACCATGGATGGATACAAGCTTTAATATGAAGACCACAATTCCCATGATTTCACACTCAGTCACAGCATCATTAAAATACACATTGTATGCATTGAATATGTGCACTCTGGTGATGCAACTTACCTTTAAAATATATATTCTTATTAATAATTATCAGGGGTGACACTGTGGCTCAGCGGTTAACAATGTCGCCTCACAGCAAGAAGGTCAGTGGTTCAAGTCCAAAGACATGCGGTATGGGTGAACTGAATAAACTAATTTTCCCCTAGTGGATGTGTGTGAATGAGTGTGTATGGGTGTTTCCCAGTGTTGGGTTGCGGCTGAAAGGTCATCTACTGCGTAAAATATATGCTGGAATAGATGGTGGTTCATTTCGCTGTGACAACCCCTGATTAATATAGGGACTAAGCCGAAAAAAAAAACACTAGATGAATAAATAAATAATCATTGTCAGGAATTAACAAATAATTAAATAAGTGGACAACAATAATTTATTTATACTGTGATACTCCAGTATTCAGCCAGGCAGGCAACAATGATCTCTTAATACAGAAATTATTTCCTGACACTTTGTGTGTGGATGATTGGGAGATGCAATAGGAGTTTTGCTCGACGCCCTTTTACTTCCAGACAACTGGGCCTAATCCAAACTCCATCCCTGTGGATTACTACATCACTGTTCATCTGCAGTCGTAAGCACAGCAGAACACAAACTCAGCATGTGCAAGATGTGCCACCACTCCATTTGCGAATGCTCAGAGGGATTCAGGTTCACCCCAGTGAAAAAAAAAAAAGATGCTTGGAGGTTGCGGTGACAGCCATGCTAAACTTAAAACCCCTCGCACCACTACCTGACAAAGGACATGCACCACAGAGACGGAGAAAGCCTTGCTCAGGGAAAATCAAGATGGAGATCAGAATGTCAAATCAGATTAGGGTTGCCCGAGGCCTTGTTTACGCCAGATTAGGATTTGTTTCTATCGATCTGATCACAGGTGGGCAACGTTAAACAAAGGTGTAAATGGAGCTAAACTGTTTTGAGCATGACCGTAAGAAAAGTAATTTCCCAATAACTAGATGTGGTCAAATGCATGCAAATAACCCAATCTCTACTTAATTACTTAAGACTTATTTGAGTTGTTACGTTTCACGTATGTTTCAAGAGTTCACACTTAGCTGATAATCAATAAAGCGTATTTGGCATGCTGTCCCGGGAGAGAGCCCTGAGCTCGTAATATCCTCGAGCCCTGGGCTCCCTCCCGTTAGAAGGGCGAGAGGGGAGTTCGAGGTCAGGTAGGTCTCGAAAACTCCCCTGCTTGTCACCGTGAGAAGTGTGAACTGATGTTGTATTGGGTGATAATTTGTTTTAGTCAATTTGGCTATGGTTCATGTTTTGGATGGTGGGAGGAAACCGGGGAACCCGGGGGAAACCCACGCGAACACGGGGAGATCATGCAAACTCCGCACAGAAACGTTGGACCGGCGGTGTTCTTACTGTGAGGCAACAGTGCTAGCCACTGGGCCACCGTGTCGCCCATCAGGAAAGGAGGAGGATGAAGGGGTGGAAAGGGGGGAGCTTCAAGACGAAGATAACTGGAGTGATAAACTCAGGTTATTTATAATGCTTCCGTAATCATCTAATGGGGCTGATTACGGAGCTAATAAGGAGCCAGCCGTGTTGATTATAAGCACGTGATCCTCTCGAAATTAGTTTATGAATAAACCACACTTTGTAGTAATTTTTGTTGTTTTCTGCTTTGCGCTCTTCTCTCTCTCTCTTGTTGTGGTGCTATCCTGTTTCAGGTGTGCTACCATTGGTCGGGTGAGCTGTCATTCACCTTCGTCACTAAATCGACGCGCCAATAAGGATCGGGTCCGCGCAGTATAAAACCGGTGCGCTTGCGCTGTTCTGGAGGAGCGCTTGGCCTGCCAATCTCCTCACTTGTGTCGGCCGGACTGTTTATTTGTTTGTTCCGCTTGATTCGTTTGCGAGTCCTGTGTTCTCGTTTTCTCTGTGTTGATATTGATTTATCAGTTAAACTTGTGCTGTTCAGGTGAATGTATAGTGAGATTTTGAACGATCTTTATGAGAATTGGATTACCTGAGATCTTGTTTTGCTGATGGCTAACAGTGTGTACTTTACGAGAATTCTAGTATTTCGAGCAGCTTAGTATAATTTTGTATTAGTTAGTTTTTGGAGGCGTTGCCACATGTGTAATTATGTTTGGGAGTTAAGAAGTTTAGTTAAGCTACGTGCTGAAGATTACGGTTTTGTTTCTGCATTTTTCTTTGATCAGTCAGTTTAGTGGGTTGGGGTTTAGTTAGTTCGTTTTGTTATATTTATTTCTTTGTTTTGGCAACACTCCTATTTTTCTTTATTTAATTCAATTATTTAAAATTACATTATCTTCCATCTCATATTCATTATTTGACATTATCTATTAATAAATAGTTACTTTTTGTTTCACTTATCAAGCGTATGTGTCTTCTCCTCATTCACCCAGCATCAATAGACTCTCTGATTGTTACGTATCATCCCTTTAATTATTTAACATCATAAACACGTAACAGGGTTAATATCCCTAGTAGCAAAGAATTCTGGCCCAGATTTGGCATAAAGCTGGACATCAGGCATTCATCCGGCACTGGCATACAGCATGTGGGCCAACCATGGCCTAGGTTTGGCAGAGGTGGCACCATCTATAATGCGGCACATAAGATTTGGGCCAGATGTAAAACGTAGTATTTGGCCAAGATTTAAAAAATTGATTGTGGGCCACGTGAGTTTGGCCAGTCTTGACCCACATTTAAAATACATAAAAATAATTTTTGATTAAATAAATCAATTCTACCAATCAGGTCACTGAGAAAAAACAAGGCCCATAATGTGCCTAAAGCACAACGCTTCATAGGTTTATTAATTTCATTGCAATCGTGACACACCAACCTTTCTGGCCCAGTTCAGGCCCAGTTATGAGTTATTAACTTGGCTGAGACTTGGCCCAGATATGGTCTGTGTTTGGCCCTTGTCTGGAAGCCAGATTTGGTCCAGTCATGTACCGTAATTCACAGCGGCATGTGGGCCAAGCAAAACCTGATTGTGTGGGCCAGAGCTGAGCCAGAGAAATTTTGCTATGTGGGTATATAGGTTAATTACTAAAATATATCATTTAAATCATTTATGGAGCAGAATACAGCAAATCATCTGTATAAATAGGTAGAATAAACCTGTGCAAACAATCTAGCCTTTACAAACAAATTATTTAACAAAAGATGATGCTGCAGTGAAATATTTATAGTCTTTCAATAAGCATGATGTGCACCAGATAGAGACGGCATAAAAAAATTTGACACAGAATTTGTCCAGTAATAAACCTGAAACACATGTGGTTGTTGTCATGCGGTGAACTCGGCCAATCGTGTAATATCCGTGTCATCATCGCAGGTCCAGCAGGTCCAGTCGCTCTTCAGATGCTGTGCTGGCTGAGTCTGTCGTCTGATCTTGGAGCGCTGTTGCAGTACTTTAATGCCACTTGTGTCACATGGCATTGGCACAGCATCAATCAGGACAAAATTTCTAACCAGCATGCACTGCTTTAAGACAGATTTCGATTGTTTCAGTGCTGCATGAAGTCGAACGCACCTATTATTTTCTTCTTGAAGAACGTCCCCTTCTCTCTCTACCCTCCCCTACTTCCCCTCCTTTCCAGATGGACCACACAGCAGCCCAGTGCTTAGCACTGATGCCTTACAGCAAGAATGCCTCTACTTAAAGTCCCTACTAAACCAGATGACATTTCTGTGCGGAGTTTGCTCGCTCTCCCCGTGCTCGCGTGGGTTTTCCGGTTTCCTCTCACAATCCAAAAACAAACAACCTAAGTAAATTGAACACACAAAATTGATACCATTGTCAAGCTCCTAATGCAGTCGTTCTCAAACTTTTTTCATCAAGTACCACCTCAGAAAAAAATAGTCCCTCCAAGTACCACCAAAATGAGCAGTATTGAAATACAGTAGCGTAGTAGGCCCAGTAAAGCAGCTACAGCTCTGCACAGTTAAAAAAAAAAAAACGTGGCAGATTACCTCAGAAATATAGGCTATATGTCATATATGGCATATTATATACATCATTTTTGATAAATTTTGAAATGTGTGTAGCATGTACATGACATATTTCATTCCTCTGCGTACCACTAGAAGGAAGCCTGTGTACCACTAGTGATACATGTACCACTGTCTTAATGAGTACACCTCTTCTCAGTCATTCATATCCATCGTTTAGCTAGAAATAAGCCGAGGGGAGTTCATCGAGATCTACCTAAGCTCAAACTCCCCATTTGCCCTACAAATGGGAGGGAGCCCAGGACTCGAGGATCTTATAAGCTCAGGGCTCTCTCCCGGAACAGCATGCCAAACAAGCTATATTATCAATCATCAGCAAAGTGTGAACTCTTGAAAAGAAGTCTAAAACACATCAAATTGATGTCTCATTAAGACGAAGTAGTGTGTTTTCTACAGGTGGATTGTCAAGCACACTCAGAATTGCATAATGTTTTGAGGGTTTTATGTGGTGTGGTGCTGGAGAGCGTCATGATTTTAGGAGCTGGGATTGTGGATAAGAATTTAGAGCTCTAACAGCTTGTGGGTCAGTAATTTATATTACAATGTTTATGAAAATAATCAGAATTCCTTTCCTTTCCATTTTTTAAAATAAATTCAGATGTCAATAAAGTCTTTTAGGCACTAAAGTCAGCAACTTAATCATTAAATTCTAGCATGTAAACCTGTTCATACATTCATTTAAATTCTCAAAAATGGCCCATTTAAAGTTGTTCAGTTTTCTTTGATTTTAACTTTCTCTAATCTGATGTCAAAGTGTTTGGCAAATAAAAAGAGTCTCTGTAAAATTAAGCCTGTGCCGTTTTATTTGTTCGTCCTGTGGGTCACGTTTAGCCACGCTCACCTCTATTAACTCCTGCTTACGCGTCTCCCAGCGGCCCCTTCGCTCTTTCAAGAATTCCAGGTTTCCTCCTCTCCATTAATTGGATCCTGCCTGCATCCTCCGATATTTTCTCTGGGTCTTTTTCTCTGTCTGGCTGCATCAGAAAGACCTGGAAAAAGCAGTTGGTTGAACAGCAGAAGGGTTTAAATGAGGACATCCATTCCTAAACCAGAGGATAGCTTTGCTTTTTTGTTTTTATAGGCTACAGCATGGTATGTGTAGGATAAAGTCGAAACTTTTGATTTGTAGATAAACTGAGGAAGTGTTAGTGATATTTGGTGAACTCTGTTGCAAGGATGCAGGGTGTTTTGAGGTCATTGCTAAATTCTGTGAGGTTCTGAGAGGATATTCTTGGCGCCTGCTAGGTTGTGATATTTTTTTATTCTTGCTGTGATGTTGTACTCTTTTCACATTTCTTACACAATAGTATGATAATAATGTTTTTCAGAAGCAAAAAAAAAAAAAAAAATCAAGGTTGTTTACCATGAATCCAGTTTTCAACAAAAAAGGAGGGAAAACATAACAACAGGCTTCAGGACAAGCATTGTCCTTAAAGGCACAGTAACCGCCCACCCAGAGTGGGGAAGATTTGTTGAAAACTTTCAAGGGCTTTTTCTATTTTTTATTTTTTTTAAATTCAATGTTGTTTGTATCGCGCTAGATTCTACATGTTTTGTGTTAAATAAAAGATTTGGAGCAACATGAAGTTGAGCAATCACTTTCGAAACACGACCTTTTATTTAATCAATAACCAGTTCAGACATTTGAAACAGCAGCACTCAAAACAGATTTTAGGCCTGCTAGAAGTTGTGTTATTTGTTGGTATTTATCTTCAGGAGATCACTGAAGGCATATATTATGCTATCATGATGATCTAGTGTGGCAATAAGATTGTAACTTTACTGTGTATTTACGCAGTGGCCATGTTCATCAATGTAAACACACCAAAAACAACATTAACTTTATAGCAAATACTGTAAAAAGCCCATTGACAGCCACTAGACATTACTGACCGGGAATTCCAGTGTCAGAATGTTGTGGGACTGCTGTAATTGAATAGGGATTATAGATCGCAAAATTTAACTTTTTTTTTTTTTTTTTTTTTTTTTTTAAGCATGACGGTAAAACACGAATGCAGTTATGAATTTATTTATCTATTTATTTACTTATTTATTTATATTAAAACACATGTTTATTTGTCGTAAAAATTTGTAATAATAACAAAAAATACTAATTTGTGGATCTCTTTACTTCCGGGTTCAGCAATATTGCCGTTGTGGCTGGTGCATTCTGGGGAATTTTCTTACCCCTTGGTTTCAAGTGTCGTCCTGAAAAATCTTTGTTCGAAGGTCTCCTACCCCTTGGCGTGCACGTGCAAAACGAGGGGTAGGGGTAAGGGGAAGGGCTAAAGGCTGATTTATACTTTTGCGTCAAACGCCGGCGTATGCTACGGCGCTGACGCATAGCCCTTCGCCGTGGCCGTCGTGCACCTCTCAAAAAATGTAACTACATGTCGCAACGACGCATAGCGTAAGCTTTGTGATTGGTCGGTATCGCTGACGAGTCTGGGCGGGACCGAGAGCCACGTGAGTGGTGTGAGCCTGATGGAGCGATTGTTTTCAAGTGTGGAGTCCTGTGAAGGAGCTCCGGATGGAAAATTTTGTTTTGTGTTTACCTCATAGTTAAAGTTGCTGCACGTATGCTGGTTCCTCCCTCAAAATGAGCGAGTTTGAGCCACTTGTACATCCCGGAAGTGTTCAGGAAAGCAAAACAGAAGCGAAGAAACTCGACACAGAGGAACATTTACACCTCACTGCCAACTAGCGTTTCGGAAGTGTTAATGCAGACCAACAGAGACAGCGCGCAGAAGTATAGATGCACAGCTACGCGCGTTGCATGCGCCGTGGGTTTCGCCAGTCAATTGACGCAGAAGTATAAACCAGGCTTAAGGGGTAGAGTTGGGATTGGGCCTTACTCTACTTGCACTACAATTTTGTGCAAATGATGGTACTTTTACTTGAGTATGATTTTTTTAGTACTCTTTACTTCTGAGAGTGTTTCGAAATAAATATTTGAGTAAAATAGGCCACACTTTACAACAAAATTTCAATTAGTTAGTACTTCAGCATTTATTAATTTCATCTTATTAATAGTATCAATCACATTTACTAATGCATTAATAACATCCAAATTAATGCTTGCATGAGTTAATAAACTTTAAATTAACATGAACTAACAATGACCAACTGTATTTCCATTGGCGAACATGAACATTCATTCATTCATTCATTCATTTTCTTGTCGGCATAGTTCCTTTATTAATCTGGGGTCGCCACAGCGGAATGAACCGCCAACTTATCCAGCAAGTTTTTACGCAGCGGATGCCCTTCCAGCCGCATCTCTGGGAAGCATCCACACACACACACATTCACACATTACGAACAAATAGCCTACCCAATTCACCTGTACCGCATGTCTTTGGACTGTGGGGGAAACCGGAGCACCCAGAGGAAACCCACACGAACGCAGGAAGAACATGCAAACTCCACACAGAAACTGAGCTGAGGCTTGAACCAGCGACCCAGCAACCTTCTTGCTGTGAGGCGACAGCACTACCTACTGCGCCACTGCTTCGCCCCAGAACATGATCAAATACTGTTATAAATGAATTGCACATTGTTTATTCATGTTATTAAATGCATTAACTAAGTTTAACTAATACAACCTTATTGTAAAAGATTACTGTAAAATGTTATGCTGCAAATCAATGTTAGGTTACCCAAAAATATAAATCTTTTGATTAGCGCATGTTTACATACTAGTTGTGTTCTCTTCATTGCAGCATCAGTAGACTTAAAAGCCTGTATCTCTGCTATCATTCAGAGCGACTCGCGGGCAATAAACACACAGTCTCTTAGCAGCTGGAGAATTAAAACAGCCCGATTAAAGCTTCAGACTGCAGTCCCCACTCATCACCAGTTAACACCCAGCCCAGCCGTCTCGCCGACTAATTTAAAATCAGTAGCATTCAAGAGCTCCGACTTGCAAAGTTCCAAGCCAAACTTTGAGCACAATGAAATTGGGTAATTTCTCAACAGACCGAATCCCCCTGCGGCGGCTAGTAATCATGCTATCATTATCAGTGATCCTGCATCCCGCATCTGCGTGCGTTTTCAAGTGACAGGGAAATTCATGGACAGTGACTGTGAGGCGAATGAACTTCCTGGCCTCGTAGCCGTCGTGACGCTCACTTTACTGGGCAGAAAACTCCTCTGAAAGTGTCGCTAGAGCTAGCGCCGCTGTGCCACGGACATCCAAAATAATTGGCTCAGTGGGGTCTTGCTTTATTTCAAGTCAAGTGATTCAAGGGCAACAGATGTAGGCGAGTTAGAATTACATATGCTTGTATGCAAACTCTTTTAATACTAATATCATTATTTATTTTCGTTGCAGATGCTCATTATTTGTATCTGTGATGGAAGAAGGCATGCCGTGGGTTGACACGTCGCATTTGCTGTTCCCATACGCTGATCAAATGTTCGCCAGCGTCCATGTCTGCATTTTTTATTCCTCTTGTTCCAGGGGTTTTGAGTTCTTTCCTCTTTTATGCCACTTTTCTTAACGCCTCGAGCAGCATGAGAACGGAGCTTGGATGGATTGTCTAAATGTGTCGGTGTGTTCTGTTGTAGATCAAGAGAAATATGAGAACTCGGTGAAGGCAGGAGGACTGTGTTTTCTCACATTCGCTATCAATTTATCGTTTATTGGAGGACGTTTAAGCATGTCACAGACTGTACGGGTTAAGATCCGATCATTCTCTTGATCAGATGATGTCAGTTCTTGTGCAGGTTTTATTTTCTATGTTTTTCTCTTTTTTGCTTTGGCAGTCAGAAATATTAAGTGTTCTGTCGAGTTAAAGAAAGTCACACTGATTTAAATGCAATTCTGTTGTATTATGTAATGGCTCTGGAAACATCCATTGTAATCAATGAATTAATCAAATGTTGACAACTTAATTATTTATATAGTTTCTATATTAAAATAGTAATAAAAACTTAAACATAATTATGACTACTGCTTTAGTATTTTAGATGTTGAGCATTTTTACTCTGCAACATAATGTATTTAATATAATTGTTGTTGTTTTTGTTGTTGTTGTTGTTGTTGTTGTTGTTGTTGTTGTTGTTGTTATTATACTGACTCTATATACAGTATTATTATACTGACTTTACAGAAATATTTATTATTTTTATTTAGCTATTTTTATTTCTTAGATAATTAGTCTAAAACTAAATAAAACAATTTACAAAAAGCAAAAAAATAAAAATAAATATACTAAAAGTATGAATATGCGTTAAATATATACTACAATAACTAAACAACAACAATGTAATAATAAAAATAATAATAAAAATAATAATAATAATAACAACAACAACAATTATAATTATATTAATAATAATTTATATATATATATATATATATATATATATATATATATATATATATATATATATATATATATAATATATAATATAATATTAATATAATATATAATAATATATAATATATATATATAATAATATATATATAATATTATTATTATTAAATCATTCAATCTCAGCCAATTTAGCTTATTCAGTTGACATACAGCGTATGTCCTTAGACTGTGGGGGAAACCGGAGCACCCGGAGACAATCCACCTTGGAGAACATACAAAATCCACACAGAAAAGCCAACTGACCCAGCCGAGTCTCTAATCAGCGACCTATTATTATTATTATTAGTAGTAGTAGTAGTATTTTTATTATTATTTTTCCTAAATTAATTTTTTTTCTGCTTAGTCTTTATTTCAGAGGTCACCACAACAGAATTAACCAGACAGGAGCGCCGCTGGCCAGTACAGTATGACAATACAGCAGGATGCAGGGTGATGTCATGGACAATAGCGAAGAGCCAGTGGTTGGCTGGGTGGGTCGTGGACGAAAAGGGATGAGGGAAGTAGCAGGTGAAATTGAAGAGCAGGAGGGGTTAAGGGTTGCAGACCAGAGAGAAGAGCGGCGTGGGGGGGGGTTGATTAGAGCCCCTAATAGTAACTCTGAGGGCCCTGAAATGTCATGTGCCCTTAGAATCATCCTAAATTTTCCCCCACTAGCAGTGCAGAGGAAACCCAAACCAACACAGGGAGAACATGCAAACTCCAGAACATGCAAAATGCCAACTGGTCCAGCTGGGACTCGAACCAGCAACTTTTTCGCAGTGAGGCAACAGTACTAACCACTGAGCCACCGTGCCACTATTATTTAATTTTTTTTTTTTTTTTTTTTTGGCAGTCGCTTCTGTTTTTCTACATCCAGTTGCCTCTATTTGCCACGTCTGTTTTTGAAAGGCCATTTCCTGATTCAGTGTACGCTTTCGATTAGAATTTGTTGCAGATGTGCCAATTAGCTGGCAGATCTTTGCATTCGCCCGCAGGTCAAACAACAACAAGTCCAGCAAGATTCATCCGGCAATACTTTCTGCCGTCGTCCAAGCGGAAAATGAAGGAGTTCTTCTGCCGAACAAAATTCACATCATTAAGGCATTGTACTGTGAAAAAAAGAGGAGAAAAAAACCCGGAAAGGTTTGTTACAGTCAAAAAACCATATGACATGCTGTGGCGAGAATCCTATTAATGTATAAAAAAGTGAAAACAATCCAAAGTATGGCACACTTATTACTTTCCAGCAATCCTAATGCATCTAATTGACAATTTTAGACAACCTGCAGTGGCGTGAAGTTTCAGTTGTGGAAACTAGAGTTTTATTATTCAAGACTGGTGTTGCAAACACACACATTTCATATGCTGCGATAAGTGAACATATGGTTGTATTTTAAGTGTCCCTACAGTAAATACACCAGTGCCTGAGGACATATGATGGATAGAGGATGGTGATCATACAGCCAAGATCTCATTACTGATGGCTGGTGCGACATTCCCACTGGAATGTGTGGGATATGTTCCTTAAAGCATTGCTATTTCCTTTAGCCGCTCGTGAAATGAATACAAACCAGACATTTGCATGTAGGAAACATGTCATAACTGAGATTTCAGAGATGTACATTGTAGGATTGACTGTGCTGATCGCACAAGGAAATGTATCTATTTTATTCTTGTGAGTTGAGTGGCTATTTACTACAAAAGTTCAGCCATAAACAAAATGTACTCACAGCAAGAAGGTCGCTGGTTCGAGCTTCGGCTTAGTTGGCGTTTCTGTGTGGAGTTTGCATGTTCTCCCTGCCTTCGCGTGGGTTTCCTTTGGGTGCTCCGGTTTCCACCACAGTCCAAAGACATGCAGCACAGGTGAATTGGGTAGGCTAAATTTTCCGTAGTGTATGAGTGTGTGTGTGAATGTGTGTGTGGATGTTTCCCAGAGATGGGTTGCGGCTGGAAGGGCATCAGCTGTGTAAAAACTTGCTGGATAAGTTGGCGGTTCATTCTGTGGCGACCCCGGATTAATAAAGGTACTAGGCAGACAAGAAAATGAATGAATGAATGAATAATAATAATAATAATAATAATAGGGCAACGCTGTGGCGCAGTAAATAGTGCTGTCACCTCACAGCAAGAAGGTCGCTGGTTCGAGCCTCGGCTGGGTCAGTTGTCGTTTCTGTGTGGAGTTTGCATGTTGTCCTCAGGTTCACCAGGGTTTCCTCCGAGTGCTCCAGTTTCCCCCACAGTCCAAAGACATGCAGTACAGGTGAATTGGGTCGGCTAAATCTTCCATAGTGTATGACCGTGAATGAGTATATGGATGTTTTCCAGAGATGGGTTGCAGCTGGAAGGGCATCCGCTGCATAAAACATGTGCTGGATAAGTTGGCGGTTTGTTCCGATGAAGCAACCCCAGATTAATAAAGGGACTAAGCCGAAAATGAATGAATGAATGAATAAATAATGCACCTTTCTTAGACTCAAGGTGCTGCTGCAAGGAGCCAACATCTTCCATGCAGTTCCACACTATTTCGCCCATGCAAGTGTTCATCATGTAAATGAAACTTCTCTCTGGCTCTGAGAAATAATAGATCAGAGACGCATTGTTATGGCAGTTCATATTCGCCCAGGCCTTGTTTCTGCTCCAGCCCCACAAAAAAAAAAAAAAAAAAAAGGAAATCTTGAAAGAGAATCAAGCTGCTCCATGCTTTCAAAGAAACTTTTGGAAGTGTCTCGTCTTGTTTCGTGCACACTGGGAAATGCTAATGAACTCTGATAGCTGATATGCAATGGGGGTGTGTGCGCCGACGTTTCAGACTTTCGTTTTCCCCTTTTGTCTCCGGCTCGGTTAAGATCCTCAGTCAAGCAGGTGATCAGTTTGCTTTTCACGTGCAGCCGGGCCTCATGAATCTGATGCTTTTGTTTATAAAAAAGGCGCTAGTCATTGTTAATCTTTGTTGGTTTGCTTTACGGGTAGTTTAAGACTAAAGGCATGTTAGACAACAGCTGTCTAAGGTTATTTTCACAGATTTTTATACATCAGTGGAGATAAATTTGATGTGGTATTAGTGATCTCGGTGTGTTTGTTTCAAGCCATTTTACTTGTGTAATGTGATGTATTTCAATCTGAGTCTAACAAGATATTTAATGAGAGAAAAAAGAGGCGGTTTCATCTGCTGGCAACTGATTATTATGACAAATGAGTCTAACATTCGAGAAGAGAGTCATAAGGTTGGACATTGTCTGGAAGGATAGAAATACAAGAGTGATTATACGATGATTCAGAAGCAAAGCATTTGTTTTGGATTTATTTGCACCATAATCTGATTGAAATAATTTTAATAACAAGCATTAGGAAATAATGCAATTTTAAATCTGTACTGACTTTAAATCTTTTAAGTTTTATTATCAATATCAGGGGTGGCCAACCCTGTTCCTAGAGAGCCACCTTCCTGCAGAGTTCAGCTGCAACCCATATCAAACACACCTGCCTGTAATTATCACATGGTGTTCAGGTGCTAATTAATTGGTTCAGGTGTGTTTGATATGGGCAGCAGCTGAAATCTGCAGGAAGGTGGCTCTCCAGGAACAGGGTTGGCCACCCCTGATCTATATAGTGCACTTTTTTCACCTGGGTGATGCAGTTTTTGTACTGTTATTAATATATTTTTTTTTTGTGCTGTTAATAATGTGCGTGCGTCATGTATTGTACAGTGATTAAGTTTGAGAGTAAACAATTAGGTTCATCTAATTTCACTGGGATCCTCTCATTTTAAAAGTTGTGGCATGGCCACTGCTTTGAATCATATGGAATGCACATTAATGTCAGTAGTTCAGTGTTTCAGAGATAGTTACCGATTAAAGGGTCACTAAACACCAAAACACATTTTTTGAGCTGTTGACTGTTGTATATGTGTCCCATGCTGCTAAAAACACTATTAGGACACAAATATTTCACTAAAAAGTGAAAATGGGTTGTTTTTGCGTTATTTCGAGCAAAATTGTACTTCCGGTTTGAAACGATTTTTTGAAGCTGCGTCACGGCCATGAGATCTTAGCGTGTATTCCATCATGTAGACTGGACAGCTGTACCTGAGAGTGCCTTATTACGTTTTTGAGTGTGCTGCATTAATGCATGAGTAAGGCTTGGTTCAAACCAATCAGCGTGCTCTATTGTGCAACTTCATTAATATTCAATAATGTTACAGTGTTCAGACGGCAGAGACACGCCACGTTCTGTTGGCAAAACAAGCGTGAAGTGTTGCTTTTATAATTTGCTGCAGTGAAGGTTTTGTTGTCATTTTCTCTCTATGAGAGAGCTGGACTCACGTGTGGATTACAGTGCAGGCGACACTCGACAACAATACGTGTCTAAGAAACATTGGGTTACACTTTACAATAAGGTTCATTAGTTAATGTTAATTAATGCATTTACTAACATGATCAAACAATGGACAATACATCTACTACTGTATTTGTTTATGTTAGTTAATGAAAATACAGTAGTTCATTGTTAGTTCATGTTAACTCATGTTGCATTAACTAATGTTAACAAGCATGGACTTGGATGTTAATAATACGTTAGTAAATGTTCAATTATGAATAATAAATGCTGTACAAGTGTTGTTCATGATTAGTTTATGTTAGTAAATGCATTTACTAATTAACCTTATTGTAAAGTGTTACCGAACATTGTTTACCAGAGAGCTTTTCTCATCTGGAAATGGTGAGGTCTGGATTTGCTGCTCGTCTCCTCTTAATAAAGACGCGGCTCTAGTTATTGTTGATTGTCCTGTCTCTACAGATTTAGTAAGTGAGTGACCAGTGCTCTTTGTTTATTCAGATGGCAAAGTTAGTTCGTATCAAACTAACTATTACACGGAGTGTAAACATATTAGCACCACAATCAAACTATTATCGTCGTGTAAGATTTTCACCGCCTTTTGTGACCGGAATTACACACATGGCTTTCTGACGCTACCTGCCGAGTGCATCTAAGTTTCCGGGAAATGCAGAGGTTTTTTTTTTTCTCTCATTCGCCGTGCGGTAACAAACATTGCATGACAAATACACGCTTAGAACAGTTCCTCAAATCAAATATCTCGTTTGTCGCGAGGGGCATGAATGAATTTCCTGAATGAAAGAACCAAACTGCAGCTAAAGTCCACCATTTAATAATTTATCAAATAATTAGACTACCGATGTCCATGTAAACACTTTCTCCCCTGTGTATGTGTGTGTGTCTGTGTGTGTTTTGATTCTGAAAATCAGCGTGTGCCCAAATCGACACACCCATATTTATGCAATTTTTTTTTTTTTTTTTTACAGACTCTCCCTATTTTGCTCCTCTGACACTCCACCCTAAACAGAACTGGACACGCCCAGTTTGTTGTCTTTTTCCAAAGTAGAGGTGTGAAAACACCCTGCTGAAACAAGGGGGTTTAATGGCCCTTTAAGGGTTAAGAATGCAATTAGCGCTCTGTTGTTAAACAGGAATGTCATCCAGGACTGACAAAGATGGTGATTATTTGGCACGATCGCAGTGAGTTTCAAAGCATCATTTTCTCAACAGCTGAGACGGAGCTGTGTCCTTTATAGCATCTAAACGCTCTGATTCATCACTGTCTGTGTTTAGTCTCCCGCACAAAAGCATTTGCTTCGAACAAATTCTAACTGGAGCCAGAGTTCACAACGGCCCATTGGCGGCTCAATGGCGTGTTTAAAACAGAAACAGAATAGTGATCTGTGAGGTGCCATGTTCACTTCCCAATGTGAAATACGTTTCATATTTTGTAGCACTTCATTTACTGTCAATTTGGACTGTGTTTGTTATTTGAGCTACTCCATCAACCCGTTCCACAGTATTGGAAGTGTTGATGCATCTCAATCCACATTCGCGACACATAAACACACACACGCTCAGAAATCAAGGTCTTTTGAGCAGTACCTTTTGTAGCACACATGGTTCACATTTGTACTTTAAAGACATTTTAACAGCTAAATAATACTTTCAAGAGTTCACACTTAGCTCATGATTTATACATAGCTTGTTTGGCATGCTGTCCCGGGAGAGAGCCCTGAGCTCAAGGGATCCTTGAGCCCAGGGCTCCCCCCTTTTTTAGGGCGAGGTGAGATTGAGCTCAGGCCGATCTCAAACTCCCCTGCTGCTGAGGCCAAGGCGAACTTCCTGAGTGTAAGACATTAGAAAAAAGGTTTAGGCTTATTTTATCTATAACATAGAGCACATTTGGATGGTGGAAGGAAACCGGGGAACCCGGGGGAAACCAACGCTGACACTGGGAGAACATGCAAACTCAGAATACCAGATGGCTCAGCGAGGACCCAACGCCATAGGTATTCTTGCTGTGAGGCAACAGTGCTAGTCACTGGGCTACCGTGCCGCCCATTCTGGATAACGGGGAGAGAAGGGGGGTTTCTTCCAGACGAAGATAATTGCAGAAAGAAAATAAGGATATATATAGTGACTTGGGGTCCTTTGATTGGAGGATCATGATTAGCTAATGTGGACCAGCTGGGTCAATTATGAGCACATGCTCCTCTCCAAATTAGTTTCAAATTAAACTTTACTCAGGGTACAAAAGGGCTCGAACCAGCGACCTTCTTGCTGTGAGGCAAACGTGATTCCCACTGCCCCACCGCGCAGCACCATAGTCAATTGGGGGAAAAAATACAACCCGGGCTCATTGTGGAAACGTAGCCCCGCGGACGTTTCTGCGGACCGCGATATATGTCCTGGGAGGTACGTATTCGAGCGGTTTTTGTTTTCGCGGATCCGCAAGAGGCCACTGTGCGCGCTTTTTCGCGTCTTGGGGCCTCTCGGGAGCGCGCGCCGTTCGCGCCCGCGCTGTTCTCGCGCAAAAAGCCGCCGGATCGGCCGACCTCCTCACACCCTCCTCTTCCTCCTCCTTCCCTAAACCCAAGCGACGGTTTGCAAAAGCCGTCCAGAAAAAAAAAAAGCAAAAGCCCTCGTCTTTGATTTCGACCGCGTTTTCGGATCCTGCCGCGTTCTCGCCCTTATTTTTCAGATTCTGTATTTCATCTTACCTGATTTCTGGAACCGCTGTTCCCCAGACTCGATCCCGGTTGTCGTCCCCCTGGCCAGCTCCTCCTCCTCCGGGGCCTCCGCTCCGCCGACGTAACGCTGCAAGCTAAGCGGACAAACTGGTTGCATCAGAAAAGCCCTCCACTTGGAGGCGAGCCGTCGGCCAGCGAGCACAAAGAGGAGGAGCAGAGCGGCGCAACACCGCCCCGCAGCGTTCGCTCGAAAAAAACTACACGCAGCCGTACGTACCTCCGGCCACGTAAATCGCGGCCTCCAGAAACATCCGCGGGGCTACGTTTCCAGAATGAGCTTGGGTTGAAAAAATCATAACAATGATTTAGATTTTATTTTATTCCAGCAAAATTCAAATAAATAAGGCTTTATCCAAAAGAAATAAATAAAATAGGTAATACTGTGGTAAGTTTAAACATCCCTTGGCATATAATATTTGAAAAAAGTATTATAATGTTCACAGGAGGGCTGATAATTTTGTCTTGGCAGATAAATTTGAACAACTGTCTCGCGATTCATATGAACAAACTGCTTTATAAGCAGGAACACGACTGCAAAAAGCAGATTTAAATAAAGCCATAACCTGATTCGCATAATTCATGTGCTCAACAATGCATGCACGGTGCATGCAAATCAACAAATCTATTAACTTTCTATATCTACGGCCTATCAATGCAATGAACTATACATCAAAAGAGCGGAAGTACAAAATAAAATCATGAACTTGCAAAGTCTTTTTGCATTAAACCCTATCAGCAACTATAATAAGTTCTTATGAATCTAGCGGCTGACTTTCACAAATGAATATTAGGTCCAGCTTATTGCCAAATCCGACTTTGTGTCCTCTCGGCACGCGGATGGCCGTATTAAGCATTCACATCATAATGCATAATCACATTATGTATTACACTGCTGCGATGCTCCAGATTAAAAGTCAAACACTTTCCCGAATTAGAGGCGATGAAAGTTTTAAACACTTTCCGCTGTCATTGCGCGAGCACCTCGGGGAGACGCTGATGTGTGCAATATGTTTACCTTGAGCTGACTGCCCCCCTCTTTAATATTCAACAAATCTCATTTGCAAAGCATACAAGATAGCACCTGTTCTACTCGGGTTAGCAGACTGTTGTCACAAATTATAAGCTTTGGGGAAATATATGAAGCGAAGCACTGACAAGCGAGGAACAGCTTAGTGCCCCGAAACACTTTAAGAACTTCCAGAGACTTTAAGCGTTGGATGATGTACAAAAGTCTGCTCGTGTACTACTATTTAAACGAGTATTACGTCCCTAAGCCTCTGCATTATAGTAAAGCCGTGTTCGCTAATTAGTCCTGTATCCAGAGTGTATGTAGAGCGTGAATTCTGTACTAGTTTTGTTAAGTTTCTTCCTTCGGTTCACTTTTGTGGTTCATTTTAGTCTCTTTTTTGACTTTGTAAATCACTTATATGCAACACTCTGGACTTGTGTAGAGGAGATCAGAGATAGTTTGTGCATTTCTCTCCATATCTTTAAGATATTTTAATAAAGTGTGTTCTCAAACTAGTGACAAGTGTTTGCTTTTGTTTTATTTATGCAGTGGGCGAAATAAGTATTGAACGCGTTTATCAGTAAACATATTTTTCTAAAGGTGCTGTTGACTTGAAAATTTCCCCAGATGTTATCAACAACCAAATAAATACATATATGCAAAGGAAACAAATCTACTTAGTTTACAAATTAGGTTATGCATAATAAATAGAAATGACGCAGATAAAAATTATTGAACTCATGAAGAAAGGAAGATGCCCAAGACATGGAAAGTCCAGACAACAGCTGAAATCTCTCAGTCGTTCTTTAGCAACCTTCTGCCCTTTCTCAGTTTAAATACTGTAAATATTAGCAGCTTCAGTCCATCATCTACATTAGCAGGATAGTGAAGATGGAATCAGGGTGGTCATTTTAGCAAGACTATAGTTATGTTTCCATCTAAAAATGCTAATTAAATGCATGCACAAAACTGGAATCTCACATAAAAGACGTACAGATACAATAGCATCAAAATCAGGTTAACTAGGCGGGCTAGGGTAATTAGGCAAGTTATTGTATAATGATGGTTTGCTCTGTAGACTGTTGAAAAAATATATAGCTTAAAGGGGCTAATAATATTAATCTTAATATGTTTTTTTTATTATAATTAAAAACTGCTTTTATTTAAGCAGAAATAAAACAAATAAGATTTTCTCCAGGAGATTTTTTTTTTTTTTCATCAGACATACTAAAAAAAAAATCAAAGGGGGCCTAATAATTCTGACTTCAACTGTATGGAGCCAGATCAGTCTCAAAAATAATACATTTACAAAATAAAATCCATACATGCACAGCACATTTCAGATTTACAAAATCCAGTTTGTAAATTTGTAAACACAGTTTGGCAATTCACAAGTAAAAATCATAAATATTTACGAATTTGGTTTGCATGTTTAGGAGTCGTGTTTTGAATTCACAAATGGGATTTTTGTATTTTTGAATCATGTTTTGAATTTGTGAATTGAATTTGTACATTTTTGATTTATGTTTTGAACTTACAAACTGGATTTTGTAAATGTGAATTGGGTTGTATTTAATTTTTAATGCATTATTTTTTTTTTTGAGACTGATGTGGCTCCATACAGATGCTCTGGTCTATTCTGGAGGTCATTAAAATGTAATGACAATAATACTGAAGTGGTTATGGTGTTTTAGAACGAGCAAAACAACATTTCAGATGGTTTACCGTGTGCTTGGTCTGCTTTTTTGTCCATTCACAAACATTTTTTATCATCACATGATCTCCTATAACAAAATCACATGACTTTTTCTAATGCGCATACTGGAATTAATTTAGTAAAAGTGTTACAATCGTAGTTTATGCGCATCATTTCTTGTCGAATAAAAATCTTACCATTCTCAGTTATGCGCATTTTTTATGCGCCTTTTGTAAAATGTATGTGCATCATCATATCCAAAATGCACATAAAAATAAGTAGATGGAAATATAGCTTATGATCCAAAACTAAGCCAAAGAAATTCTCAAATGCTTTCTGCAAAAATCAAGCTGTAGATTGGCCCAGCCAATCACCTGACTTGAATGCAATAGAGAATACAAAATAAAGCTCAGATTTGATGGACAAGACCCCCAAGAACCATCAAGATCTTGACATTCTGTTGAAGTCTGTGAAAAGCTCACACCTGAGCACTGAGTCACCTGCATGTGACTTCATTCTCCATATGAGAAGAGCTATTTTAAGCTATTGAAGTCTTTAAATAGATTTTCTCCAGAAGAAAAAAAAATATTATAGGAAATACTGTGAAAAATGTCTTGGTCTTGTTAAACATAATTTGGAAAAAAAATAATAATAATAATAAAAAAAAAAAAATATATATATATATATATATATATATATATATATATATATATATATATATATATATATATTTATTTATTTATTTATTTATTATATACAATATATATATTTATTTAAAATATATATTTATAATATATATATATATATATATATATATATATATATATATATATATATATATATATATATATATATATATTTATTTTTTTTATAAATATATATTTTAAATAAATATATATATTGTATTTCAGTACGAGAAAGCAGTTCAATTGTCTTTCACTTCCAGATATTCTGCTTGAGAGACATAAAAATAAATAAATAAGTACAAAAATCACAGATAAATAAAACAGAAGAGGCATTATGCAAGCTTCCCACTTCTTAGTCCTCAAGAGAGCTTCCCAAATCAAAGCATAGTGAGGTGTTTACAAGGCCGGAGCACCTACTGCTGTTGTTCTTGATTACGCTGATTGTGTCTAATTGACAGATTTATGTGGCCTGAGTGTCTCTCGCTCGCTCTGTCCTCTTGTGGCGAGGTCAATTTGTTTATTAGCCGTCTCTCAGCATCCGGCCAGGGAAATCAACTGGTGTGGGCTTTCGCTGCTCAATTCTGTTTGCTGAAAATGAAACCTTGGCACCAGGTAAGCAGAGATGTTTAGACGGGAGCAGCTGTTTATGCAAAGTGCTTCAAAGTCGAGGGTGGGAAATATTTCATGAAGAGAAACAAACAGCACTGTGACATTCAGAGTTTATATGTCATGTTTGATTAATAAATCTTTGTCTTAAAAGGATTAGTTCAGGCAGAGATTACAATTTGGTTGCGGTTAACTCAAGTTTGTATCATTTCTGTATCGTTTTTTTTTTTTCAAACAATAAAAGAAAACCAAATTCTCTGTTGACCATCACACGGGTGTGATTTCAAAAGGTCCCCAGTTTGAGAGAAAAGAACCACCTCTTTAACCAGGCTAAATTACTGTACCCTTTCAGGGCCTGTAAAATTTTATGATACAAGTATTGTAAAATGGTTTACTTAATAAATTGTGCTAAAAAAGCAGCTTTGTGTATTTATTAATTTATTTATTTGTTTGTTTGTTTGTTTGTTTTCTTTATTTATTATTATTATCCTTTTTTTATTTTTTTTTGCTGCTTGTTCAAATGACTTATTTAAAATGAGCTGTTCTTGATAGGATTTTTGGGACAACTTAATTGTTTTATGTTCAATTCACTTACATGTATATAAGTTAACGTAATCCTTTTTGTTGTGACAACAAGAAGAAATTGTGTGGAACTTTAAAATTAAAAATTTCTGAATCCTCAGAATAAAAAACACATAAAAATATTAATATTATAAAACAGATAGTTTTGAACTTCTGTCTTTAAATTATGAGATAAATCTCAAACTTTTTAGTAAAATTGAAAAAAAAATTGGATTTAGTAGTCATGTGATATGAATTTAAAGTTAAAGAAAATGGTATAAAAGATGTTTATTTATTTATTTATTTATTTATTTATTTATTTATTTAATTATTTATTTATTTATTTAATAAATACAATACATAAAATTTAATGGGGGGAAAAATCCCCCAAAATTTTTATCCCAACATTAGGTTTTTCCATATTTAACTCAGCATTTTTAATGACCATGCTATTTAAGGATTTTTAATAATAATAATAATAAGAAGAAGAATAACAATATTTATTATCATCATTATTAACAATAATTATAATATTATTTAATAATACTATAAAAATATATATATATATATATATATATATATATATATATATATATATATATATATATATATATATATATATATATATATATATATATATATATATATATTTATCTATATTCTATTTTTATCTAAACTATAAAACTTGTTGAGTTGTTGTTACCCAGTGTTGGGTCAAATATGAGCAAACCAAAACCCTATATTGCAACATATTTGGGTTAAAAGAGTCATTAAAATGTAATAAAAATATCCCAACGTTAGGTTTGTCCATGTTTTACCCAGACTGTAATTTACTCATATTTTTTTATTTTGACCTTGCCTTTTAAGCATATACAAATTTGTATTCAACTCAATATTTATTTGTTGTGTCAAAAACAAAAGCAGCATAATGAAATCTCCTTCCTCATATTTAGCGTTTAGCTTGTGCACAGTGCTGTTGTCTTTATTGAGCTGTTCTCGGATCAGTCCGTTGTACAGCATCAGTCTACATCCGCTATCTGCACTCTGCCATTAAGTGCTGCATTGTGTCTTGAGCGTCCTTGTGCTGTCCTGATCATTTCTAATGTTATAGAAAGCTGTCTGTATTGATCCAGTGTTTATTCCTGTGCTGTCATGACTGCTGCTTCTGTGTTGTCCTTTGTGGGGGATTTTTTTATTTATTTATTTTTTTTCCAATGTCATCCGCATTTGCACTTCCCGTGGATCTTGGACTGATACAAGAAATCCTTTGTAACTGTTTCAGCGGTTTTATTTAACAAGAGTTCATTAATTATCATTATTATTATAGCAACTACTGTATTTGCTGCATTGTTTTTATTATATGTCTGCAGCAATCGCCAACTTTATTTCACCAAGTAGGACATGTTCCTGGATTATCATCTATATGTGGATCCTGGAACAACATTACAATCAGCCAGACGGAATTAAGGGATGTGTTTACCGTTTATGTTTACAGTTTATTTAGTTATTACTTCTACATGATTGTTATCCTCCAACTATTACTCTCCTCTGATTTTGGGAGTATTTTAAAGTGATGGTTGGGTTTAGGGAATAGGTATGGATTACACTTTAAAACAAAAAGATGTTCCAGGATCACATCGTACTTGGAAAAATCATGACTTGCCTGCTGCAATATTGTGATGTCCATTTCAGATTTCCTTTCAAGGACAATCAAGTTTACTACACTGTTAACAATTTCTTGTAGGTTCTACAGTAACTTACTGTAAATCTTTTTTTTTATTTACAATTTACAGCACCATTTATCTTGCTGTATAGACTACCTGACAAAAGTCTTGCTATCGATTCCAGTTGTAAGAGCAAAAGATAAAACATTGACTTCTAGTTGATCATTTGGGAAAAGAGACAGAAGGTGGATTTCAAATGAAACCAAAACTAATCAAATCACTTTTATTGTCACATCATCAGCAGCACGTGTGCTATGATGAGTGAAAAGCTTAGGTGCTGGCTCCAGACAGTACAAAATACAACAACAGTGAAAATACAGACAGTGCAGTTTCGGTCACACTTTATTTTGATGATCCGTTTGTTATAATTATGTTACATTGCAACTAATTCTCATTAGATTATAAGTAGACTGTTAGGGTTAGTGGGGTTAGGGTTAGTGTATGTTGACATGTACTTGCAAAGTTTCTTATAGTCAGTTAAATGTCTGTTGAAGGAGCAGAATCAGTCTACTAATACTCAAACTAACACTTTTTCTGATGAATAATCTGCTGATCTGCATCCCAATCATCACAAATACTGCAGCAGACCTACTGGAACCCACATGAACCCAGGATTCTCACATAAATCAGTCAAGTTTGGTGAAGTAAAAATCATGGTTTGGGGTTACATTCAGTATTGGGGCGAGCGAGAGATCTGCAGAGTAGATGGCAACATCAACAGCCTGAGGTGTCAAGACTTTTGTGCTGCCCATTACATTACAAATCACAGGAGAGGGCAAATTCTCCAGCAGGATAGCGCTTCTTCTCATACATCAGCCTCCACATCAAAGCTCCTAAAAGCAAATAAGGTCAAGGTGCTCCAGGATTGGCCAGCCCAGTTACCAGATATGAACATTATTGAGCATGTCTGGGGTAAGATGGAGTAGGCACTGAAGATTAATCTAAAGAATCTTGGTGAACTCTGGGAGTCCTGCTAAACGCTTTCTTTGCCATACCAGATGACTTTATTAATCAGTGATTAGAGCCATTGCAGAGATGTATGTTTGCAGTCCTCCAAGCTTATGGGAGTCATACATTCATTCTTTCTCCACTGCAGCAGGACTTTATATTCTATACTGGACATTATTTCTGTTCAGTGACAAGACTTTTGTCTAAGCAAAGTCAGACCTTACTGTCCTAATCAAATCATTAAAAATCAAGACATGATCATATTTATTTTGGTAAAATAAGTGTAATCTAGAGGCCTTTGCCTTTCATATAAGCCACTTCTTATACCAAATGATCAACTAGAAGTCAAGATATTATTTGTTGTTCCTAAAACCTGGATAAGCAACAAGACTTCTGTCATGTAGTGTAGTATTGTGTCTTTATTGTAAAAAATACAGTAATATTCTGAATGCAACTATAAAATACGGTAGCATATTGCATAACAGTAAAATACAGTTCATATTACAGTTGAATACAGTGTAATTTACACAAATAGTTCACTACAGTGTACTACTACTGCTACTATCTTGCGAATGCACTGAAGTGTATTGTGAGCTATTGAAATCGCCTGCTTCCATTTACTGTCTTGGCCACTTTTTGCTGGCTTGTCGGAGTTGGAAATCTGATCTGAAAGTGTGCAGCGTCCAGAATTAATATACTTGCCAAGAGCCTAATGCGGATCGAATTGGCTTTGGCAAGTGAATAAAGCAGTTGGCTAGTAAAAACCGCATAGCGTATAAATGCATGAAATGTATTCCAGTTTCCAGCAAAATATTAGGCATTGATAATTGTGATAAATGTTTCTTGAAATCACCACATGAGAATGATTTATGAAGGATCATGTGATGCTGAAGAGTGGCGTAATGATGCAGGAAAAGCTTGTTTTTTTCTCCTGTTTCTAGTCCAAATATCTAAATTTCTGCAGTTATTTTGGGATTTCTGCCTGGATTTTGCCTACCCAAATTTAAAAGCTTCACAAATCCACATGCAGAGGTGTAAATGCAAAAAATTGGTCTCATTTTAAAGAAAACCCTTTGAATTTTCATAAAACACTATTGAAAGTGTTTTATTAAACAAATTTGTTGGTAAATTTGTACCTGAATTGCAAATTTTAGATTGAACAATTTACTTGTTGTGCATGTTTTTGGAATGTGGGAGGAAACCGGAGGACCCGGGGAAAACCCACGCAAGCATGGGTAGAACATGCAAACTACAAACAGAAACGACCACCGGCCTGTTGAAGGACTAGAACCGGTGACGTTCTTGCTGTGAGGCGACAGTGCTAGTCACTGGGCCACCGTGCTGCCCTATGGAGGGAAAGGTGAAAAGGTAGGAGTGGAAGAGGGGATTCTTCAAATCGAAGATGACTGTAGTGAAAAAACCCTGGCTCTTTATAGCGGGTTTGGAATGGCCTGATTGGTGGATCATGCATGCTAATGCAGAACCAGCCGTGTTCCATCATAATCACGTGCTCCTCTCGAAATTAGTTTATGAATAAACTTCACTTAGGAAATATTAAAAAAAGAAAGAAAAAAATCAAACGCAGGCTAATAATCCTGACTTTAACTGTATATAGGTCAATAAGATATATCTAAAAAGCATAAAGCAATTTAAATATAAAGAAATATTAAAAAAATAGAAAATGTTAATCCTTTGGCGAACAATTTGTCAACTGCCAGTTCCTGAATGTAAGACTGCAGTGCTGCACAGATTATAATGATGTGTAATTTAGTACATGTTTCTCACATGGGTTTAATTAAAAGTCCAGCTTCAGTCTGAGCCTCTGGCCCTTAAAAACTCAACGCTGAAGTCAGAGTAAGTTTCTTAATTAAGAGTCGTCCGGCGTCTTGTGCTGAAGTGAACCCTCATTCACTTACTGTACATTTCACAATACACTCGCTTCACCAATACATTACAATACACTGTGTTTGTTAAAATAGTGCCTGTCCTGTGGCCTCATCTGACTGGTGAATAGAGGCGGTTCCTGACCTGCTGGATATTCATGAGTTTTGAATTTTCATCAGTTCTGTATTTCTAATGAGCACCAAGGGAGGAGTTAAAGCTTGCATGCAGCCATCAATCATCTTAAAACAGTCAGTGCAATATATTAGCATAAAAAATTACTGTATTTATAAATATACTTACTAAATATATATATATATATATATATATATATATATATATATATATATATATATATTTGCTTAGGGTTCTGACTTTAGTTGGATTCAGGTTATCAGAAATCGCTAATTACATGGTAGACTCGTAACAGAGTATTGTCTTTAAATCTTAATCTTTTAATCGTATTTAAATCAGAATACTGGTGTCTAAGTAAATGCATTCAATGACATCAAATGGATGTAATAAGAGAGTTAGAGAGAGAGAGAGAGAGAGAGAGAGAGAGAGAGAGGTTGCTAGGGTGTTCTAAGTCATTGATAAGATGTTGCTAGGGTGTTGTGAGGGGTTGATCTGCGGTTGCTAGGGTTTCCAGTTAGATGTTAAGGTGTTGCTAGGGTATTCTGAGTGGTTGCTTGGTCGACCACTAAGCGGTTGTTAAGGCATTGCTAGATGATTGCTAGGTTGTTATGAGTGGTTGCTAAGGCATTGGTAGAGTGTTCTAGGTGGTAGCTAGGGTGTTGCAAGGTGGTTGCTAGGGTGTTCTGATCGGTTGCCGGGCAGTTGCTAAAATTTTCTGGTTGGCTGCAAGGTGGTTGCTAAGGTGTTACTAGGTGGTTGCTAAGATGTTCTAGGTCTTTGCTAAGGTGTTGATAGGTGGTTGCTAGGGTGTTTTGAGTGTTTGACAGGCTGTGGCTAGGGTCTTCTGAGTGGTTGATACGGTGTCGATAGGCAGTTACTATGGTGTTCTGAGGGGTTGCTAAGGCATTGCAAGGCAGTTGCTAAGGTGTTCTGAGTGGTTGCTAGGCGGTTGCTATGGTGTTCAGAGTGGCTTCTAAGATGTTGCTAGGTGGTTTCTAGGGTGTTCTAAGTCATTCTTAAGGCATTGCTACACTATTGCTAAGGTGTTCTGGGTGGTTGCTAGGCGGTTGCTATGGTGTTCAGAGTGGCTTCTAAGATGTTGCTAGGTGGTTTCTAGGGTGTTCTAAGTCATTCCTAAGGCATTGCTACACTAT
Organism: Danio rerio; assembly: GCF_052040795.2. Lineage (NCBI taxonomy): Eukaryota > Metazoa > Chordata > Actinopteri > Cypriniformes > Danionidae > Danio > Danio rerio. Next base: position 4,215,032 of record NC_141021.1, on the reverse strand, counting down.
TGCTAAGGTGTTCTGGGTGGTTGCTAGGCGGT